>NW_028281143.1:45000-204229 GCF_059751285.1 Brachycentrus maculatus
AACCAAAGTCTGAATCATTAGGATGCCAATCATTGTGACTTTACAATGCTAACTCATTTTAAAAATGTCTGCACTCTAAAAAGAGCTAGAGATAATGATAAAAGTTGAATAAAAAAACAGTCGGTGCCAATTAATACATTTTTCACCCTCACTACAATTTAAGTCAAAGAGTCTTCACTAAATAACTCCTACATGCTATCACGCGAAATATTAAATTTTCATGAAAACGGCGATGGTTGTACCTAATGAAAACCATTCAAATGAAATAAATGGAGTCAAGGGCTTTGTGAAGGTGTTCTCTGTTCACAAAATTCAAAAGAATTACGCTTGTTTTTTTCCCCTACGCATTGAGGTTTGTCGAGAAGTCGTTTTTAGGAAATATTTGCCATTAATTCTTTAAAAGACCTGTGTATTTTTTGGTAATAATAAGAGATTTAAAAAAATAATCATGATTGAATTATAATTTACCAATATATTATTAGATTAAAACCAATATTTTTAGCTTTTCCACTTTATTTTTATTTGACCAGCGACCGGGTTTCGTCGTTACCGACATCATCAGACTGGTGAATCGTTACCGACATCATCAGACCAGTCTGATGATGTCGGTAACGACGAAACCCGGTCGCTGGTCAAATAAAAATAAAGTGGAAAATATTGGTTTTAATCTAATAATATATTAAAAATGCAATTCCATCACGAAGTGTCAGTGGATAATATAAATCTATAATTTACCAACATTTTGAGTGTGTCCAAATACTTGTTCATAATCTGGATGATTTACTATTATAGGAGTTATTTTTCATATTTTTTTGTTTGTTGACATCTCAACATAGATGAAGAAGAATATGGAAGACTGGGCATTTACTGGGATAACGACCGCCATAGGTAAAATAGCTTAGCCAGTCTATGACGGTCGTAAGCCCCGTAAAAGCCTAGATTTCCATATTCTTCTTCATCTTTGATGAGTCGAAGATTATTTTAAAATAATATAATTAAAATGTAACTTTGTTTTAAAATCACTATAAATATTTATTAAAACATAATAATAATGTCTACTGGTTTTTTAGCCCGGAAGACATTAAAATTAAGTTATAATAAAATAAAAATTATATTATAATAAATAATAAGACTTGGCACGATCAGATCAATCAGAACCTAAAATCTAGCAGTGTCAAAAGTCTGCGTAATCGAAACGCATGTATGACTAGATGTATGGATGTGAAGGAGGCGAGGAGTGTAAGTCAGGACAGAAAAGTGTGGTGTTGCATCCTCTCTGCTTACCCCTGCGGGGAAACGGGGTGATGGTAGTAGTAGCAGTAGTAGCATAATAAAATCTTTATAGTGATTTTAATCGTTTTTTCAAATTACATGTTAAATGTATATTTGTAAGTTAAGATGGATAAGTACAAATTATATATACAAACGTATGTAGTAATAATTTATACAGGGAAATAATAAGTGATCTACGCATGTATGTAATATGCTATAAAATAAAGTGATTTAAACTTAATTGAGCTTTTCTTACATTGAACACGTCTTGACACCCCAATTATTTCACATGCCTGGAGTGCTCAATTAAACAAGGTAGTCGTACATTAAATACTTCGTTATTTGATAATAAATGTATCTGTTTTCATTACGGCCTTAAGCACTCGAGTAATGTAAAGGATATTAAAAGATTCATAAGGAGTACTTAATTCCATTATCAACCCAGTTCCCGGTGGAAGAGATACATTAAAACTCACTCTCTCTCATACGGAATAGCATTATTTTTTCCACCGGAAGCAGTCGCCATTTTGTGTCTAATTTTGCTCGAGCACAGCTTGTTTTTTAGAATACCAGGAGTTGATTTGATGTGGAGACCTGGGGTAGAGAAGCTGTGGTCGAACTTTAAAAATGTAACATTCTTTTAAAATCACTGTAAATATTTTATTATAACTTAATTATAATGTCTACCGGTTTCGAAGCTAACCGCTTCTTTATCTAGACTGATTATACTATGAATCAGTCTTGATAAAGAAGCGGTTAGCTTCGAAACCGGCAGACATTACAATTAAGTTATAATGAAATACTTACATTGATTTTGAAACCAAGTTGTATTTTAATTATAAATCATTCAAATATTAATTATATAAAATCACAATCTCATTTAAATACAAATGATATTAAAATATATTATTTAAGTATTCTTTTTTAACTTGATTTAAAAAAAAAATCTTTGGCAGTCACTCAATGATAAGATGTTTCTGAAATTGTAATTTCAACCCGTAATTTGTTTTTAACGTTGAGATTAAAAAAATGTATTTATAAGGAAGCGATTTCGAACGACCAATATAAGTTTAACACATAAATGCTTAATGCGTATTACATATGAACACTTGTAGGTTAATCATGTTTTTTTGTCATATTTATTTATATTTGAAGTAGACCTAAACTAAAAAGAAAAACCTTTTAATTTCATGAATTCATCCTTAACATATTGCACATTTTTAATTACTAAAATTGTTTATTATAAATATTTTTCAACTAGTTGATTATCATTCTGTTGAAACTACCGTTGACATCGATATAGAAAAATCATCATATTCGAAATCGACTATCCAAACCCTTACCCGCACCCGATAGTGCATAGAGCACTCCATCATATAAACGCAGTGTTATCTTATTTTCAACACATGAAGGAAAGGCAGTGACCATTTCACTATGAAGACAAGATCGACAGTGGGAAAATAAATATTTGATTCAATGACCTTCTCTAAATATTGAACTGTTAATATCCTGTTCTGTAAAGTTAGCGAACTGGAAAAAAACTAACTAACTATCACGCCGCTTCTCTGCAGGGTTATAAAGAGAGAACAAAACGCCGCACCACATCTGTCTTAAAAAATCTTCCCCTCGATAGTACTTTTTCCCTTTTTTGTAGTTAAGCGGTAGGTCTGGGGATTGGCTAGTTTTGAATATTGGAGAGTGTGTACTATTTTTTATATTATATTATTTAAACAATAGCACCATACAATGTCGAAAAAAACTCAATATATTAATTGGCGTCATAAATACTGTATCTACCCACTCTCAACATAGTGGTAAGGGTTAAATGACATAAAATATTCAATTAATAAAAGGTTAATATTTGAATTGTTGGGTAATATATCCAAAATAAAACACGGTTTTTGTTGACACTATCAAACACTCAACGTGTTTGATAATGTCTTAAGAAGACGAAGCGCGTCACGTATTAAAATATACATAAATAAATGTAGAATTCAATCCAACAAAAACCGTGTTTTATTTTGGAAATGTTACCCAACAATTCAATATGAAATTCTACCAACTATCTTCAGTTACACTAAATAAGTTAATATGGTATATGAGACAAGTCACAAATATTTTCTCTCTCGTTAAATACTTATAAAGTTTTCGAATTTCGTACATAATTCACTTAAACTTGGCAAAATAGTTTTCTAGGGCATTTTCAATAAAACATGTTTACATAATAAATCTTTATTTTCAACACCTTCCATAATGTAAGTGGGGAACAGACGACGTAGAAAAGGCGCAATAAAACTTGTTTCCTTGCTTCTGTATTAATTCCGACAGGGCATAAATCATCTCAATAAAACTCTCGTATAAACATCAACTAACACGCTATATATATATATATATATATATATATATATATATATATATATATATATATATATATATATATATATATATATATATATATATATATATATATATATATATATATATATATATATATATATATATATATATATATATATATATATATATATATATATATATATATATATATATATATATATATATATATATATATATATAATATTTATCTTTATAGATATATTAATTTACCTACATTAGTTGAAGAACTGTAGAGTGTTGACATGTTCTTATATAATGTTAAAAAAATAACACGTTCCTATAAATAACATTTTAATGTTTTTAATAACGTTTTAATTTTTAAATCTTCTTTTTTTAAAGTAAATATTAGTGATTAAAATAATAAAAGTGATTTTTTCACTACAATATTTATTCAATATTACCATGGACTGATGCCTGAAGCGGAGGGCTGATCACCTTTCCTTCAAGCAACGATCAAAATCGTAAACGATCAAGATAACACTGCGTTAATATGACACAGTGCCCTATGCACCATTGGGGTGCGGATAAGGGTTTTATTTTTATTTTTATTTTTTTAAAGACATTTATTTTATTGTATATAAGATAATATGTAGTGCGATTATCAATGTCAATCAAATATAACTGAAAACTCAGCACAGATAAACATGTGTATTAAGTTATTATTTATATTCATACTAACATTACTAATATCAATTAATGTGTATTAAGATAAAGAATATGAAAGTTTAGACGTAAACATTGGCTGGCACTTGGCTTAAGTACACTATGTAATTCAGCATTCTACTAATGATTGTTAAACACATTACTAAAATTTCAAATGTACAGAAATGCTCTGTGCTAAAGGTATTTTTAATTTTTATTTTTGATCAGTTCATGCTAGAGTAAAGGGTGAAATAATGTCATAGCGCATTTGTTATTTTAGCGAAAACGTACTTTGAATGTATGAGAATTCAATATATTTGCATTACATATGCCATAATATAATGAATTCAAATAAATGTGTTTTTACAGATAATTTAAAGGCATGTGTAACTAACTAACTAACCATGTCGCCACTCTCGCAGGGGTAGGCAGAGAGAATATAACGCCACACCACTCTGTCCTTTCAAATATTACTCGCTTCTTCCACATTCAATACATACCCGCCAATTATTTAGACTCCTAAATTGACCACTTTCAAGTATTTGAGATTCCTGATTGTGCCAAGTTTCTCGGTCATCTTTTGCTCCTTTTTCTAACTACTTTCGACAAGTAAATATGCAAGTAGTTATGATAGCACTCGGATCAATAATGTAAAGAATCATGAATTAATGTTTTCGCAATATACATTATCCTATTATTTTTTGACATCTCTTCAAAGATGAAGAAGAATATGGAAATCTGGGCATTTACGGGGCTGACGACCGTCATAGGCTCGTTTAAGTGATCAATTTACACACTTGTAACATTCACCACACATTGGACACACTCAAAATGTTGTAAATACATTATCCTTGTTTTTGTTATTTTTGCATTGAAAGTATATCAGAAATATGTTTAATTTTTTTATGAAATTACGCGGTAGGGTTGTCTTGTAATTCCACTTCTATTTCTCACTAAGCATCTTATACCAACAAAAGAAAATTTACACAGTATATGCGTAACATAAATACCTGACCGCTTAATTGTTGACATCTCTTTAGAATACCTGATTGTTATTTATTATTTGAACCGTTAAAGGGGGCAAGCTAATCTTTATTGCGCTATACTAAACGTCCCATTGTTAGGGGTGGAGGACCTTGTGAGTAGCGGCTACACGGAATTCCACCCTACGCAGAAGGGTAGGTGTTCTCAGCGCCGAGGATGTTATCACGATAGAAGGGATCTACGATAAACCCGTTTTTAGTTTGGGTTTTGGGTTTTACCGCTGGTTACTGTACCTTCGTGATAACAGCGGAGGCCTCCTTAGTTTATGGGGGTTTTTTCTGAAGATATATATGTAACTTTTGAATATTTTATCATGTTTTTAAAGGTTTTATTATTATTTAGATCATATTTGTTGGTTTTTTGACAATCTTTTACAGGAGATGAAAATATAATTCATACTAATGTAATTATATTAATTTTGTTATTTTTTTTCATTGCTTCGTCATTTACTTAGTGGTAGACATGATGAAATTGTAAATAAAAACACTTGATTTTTCCACATATTTATTTAAAAAAAAAAAATTATTTATTTATTTTTATAAATCACAATTTTTAACATATATTAAAAATAAAAATAAAAAGTTATTTTGCAGAGACCCACCAAGCCACCTTGTGTGTCTTGTCGGTGGAGTTCTTTTTGCATACATTTTTTTATTGTTTTTTAACCATTTTAACCTAATATATACACACAAAAAAGGAGAAAAATTAACAATACAATCTTTTTTACAATGTTCATAAAATTAACTCTTGATCATTTACCCATTCCTTTATTTTGCCTTTGTTCCATCTTTTATTTTGACCTCTAACATCCGTCGGCAACAAATTAAAAATGTTCGGAACGATATATTGCAGTGTTCGACTTCCATATTTATTGTTGATTCTTGGGACTATCAGACCTTCGTTTTGTGTAAATCGTGTATCATGGTTGTGTACTAGAAGATTTCGATATTTTTGTCTAGTTTGTTGCTCAACGATGATACTCATCCACAATATTCCACGTACCGGCAGTAATTTTAAATGTTTATATAACAAGATCGGATTGTCCCTTTGATTATATATATGACTGGGTACAATTTTTTTGATTATGGAATATTGCAGATTATATTGGTTACCTCCGTAGTGTTATAGTAAACACGATAAGATATCGTGTTGGGTAATAAATGTAAGTATGCGTGACTCGACACTGGCTAGAACTCTCTAGAAGGGTGAAAAAATCATTAAAAATCACTAAAAGAAGAAGAAGAGAACAGCGAGTTGGAGGCCTTGGGTTCTATTCCTAGGTAGTGTCAACATATTTCCTATTCACATTTATTGAATATAACCCTAGGCTCTACGATTGCGCTAATATTATCATACGAAGAGAAAATGATTATTTATCCGTCAGTTATAAACGAAAATTCAAGAGAAGAAACAAAAAATATAAAACAGATATATTGTACTTTCCTCCAAAGGGTGAGGTTTGAATTATTTTATTTGAAATAAGGGAGGCAATAAAATCCGTTTTTGTGGAGAATTTTCTTGAATCTTAGTAGTGTAAAAAATAAGATAAATGTGAAAAGGGCAACCCTTTAATCTCAATTCTTTATCCTAGAATTCTATGGTGACGCATTTCACGTGTGAAGTACTATTAACGCTTAAATATCTCACTAAAATTCTACGTCTTTTGTGTATATATGTAAAATAAATACCGTATTTTATGGACTGTACTACGTAGGTACTTTAATTTTTAACCATTTTTTAAATAATATTTTTATAATTTTTTTAAAAAATTACAAAGCCAGACTATAAATCACATTACACAATTGCAGTTTGTTTTTGTGTACTAAAAATTCACGAGTGGTGTCGTGTGGTGGACTACGTTTTATTATTGTACGATTCCCATAACTAAAATTTTGCCAGATAGAGATACATTTCTCGCGCCATCGAATATATGACCATTTTTAAGACTGACATGAATTTTAAATCAAGCACTGAACAAAAAAATCTCGTATTACTACACAATGAATTATTTTTTTATATAATTTGAATATAATATATATTATTTATATTTGAAGGACTAATAACTTTGTGATTTTCCATTTGTAATTAAAATGTAACTTTGTTTTAAAATCACTGTAAATATTTTATTATAACTTAATTATAATGTCTACCAGTTTTGAAGCTAGCCGCTTTTATATCGAGACTGATTAATCAGTTTTGATAAAGAAGCGGTTAGCTTCAAAACCGGTAGATATTATAATTAAGTTAAAATAAAATATTTTTAGTGATTTTAAAACAAAGTTACATTTTATTTATGAATATAATATTACTTGAAAAATTTATAGTGTTGAGAATATTACAATATACAATTTAAAAAATATATAATTTTCCAATCATCTACCCTTGAGTTAGATTATTTGCAAGTACCAACGGCTTCCTGAATTTAAACAGGGGTGTATTGTGCCAAAGCAGCAAAGGGTTGGTAAAGAGATATTTTTCGCGGTGGTGAGGATGAAAATGCGTAGATATCGAATATTCACAAAATGATATTCTCCAAAATGTACTTTCGCGCTAGCAAACATAATAACATTATAAAGATCACATTGTGAGCAATCGTGACATAAGTCAATTATTAAATTTTAAAGTGTGATTAAAATAAATATTTTTTTAAACTTTTTTAACCTTTCCAGGATCCTTCTTACTATAAATGATATCTAATTTTCTGAGTGAGTTATTTTTGCATACATTATTTTTTTTTAATTTTTGCAATATTTTTTTTTTAAATTTATGTAACATTTCGTTTCGACGAATGAAAATAGAAATAATGTAAACAAAATCTTTTTTAAATATAACTCACCACCTCTAGGTTTTATTTCATGATAAAATTACACGTAAATATTCACAGATGTCATTAACATCATACCAATTGACAGACGAACTTCGACGTTCATTAACGTCGATACTCCTTTGAGGAAAATGCGCAACGACGTTTATTTACGTCCATACTCCCAGAAAGGTTGACACTCTCCTTATCATTTTGTAAAATCCTACTTAAAAACACTACTTCATGACTGACAAATCGCTGTGTACATTTTATTGTATGTATGGTCCTTGCAATTAAGGCCCAGTGTTCGATAAATCGCAACTTTGACGTTTTTTCACGTTTGACGTTATTTAATTTTTCTTAAAATACCATATCCGTATTAAAAACATAACTTATCCTTCGAAATAAATATATGGTTTTGAAAACAAAAAAAATATTTGAAAAGTAAAGAGTTAAAAAAAAATTATAAAATATTTTTTCAATTTTTATTTTTAAAAAAATGGGCGTGAAGTCACGTTCGGCTCTCAGAAAAACCCAGATGCTTAATGAATTATATTATTGCGAGTAAGGCTTTAAAGTAATAGTTTCTAGACCATACGCTAGCATAGGATGGATACATCGCTCACTCTTTTCAAGAACGTTATAAATAAAAAATCAACAATTTTGAATTGTGCATGTTTTCGTTATGCCCAGAAAATGTACTATATCCCAGCAAAAGAGGCATATTTTTAACTTAATATTCACCCGCTACAGGCCAGAAAGTGTTATTTTTGCATTTTGAAGAAAAGATATTGTTTAATTATTTTTTTAAATTTACTTAATATTTTTCAAATGGAGAAAAAATATTCAGGTTTTACCTAAAAAGATCTGTTGCACAGTAAAAAGTTCTATAAGTGGCTTGATATTTATTTTTAATACATTGTATTTTATGTTTGAACTTCAAAAACGTTCTCCTGAAAAATCAAGTTTTTTTATTTATGACGTTCTTGAAAGGAGTGAGCGACATGTTTCGAATACTTTTTCATTTGAATATTCTTATTTTTAAGGACATGATTGATATCCTTTGCTTTATATGTATATGCACCAAATATAAGATAAAGAAAACATTATCTTTTTTTGGGGAATTTTTCCACACCCTTGCGATTATAATTTGTCATTTTTGACATATGCCACTCTACTTCTTAAATGCGTTGTAAGATAGCTTTCTCGTATTTTTTCGATGGTAGCGTTAAACCCTCGAGTTGAGAGCAGCAATGGCCCTGGGGCTTGTTTAGCGAACATATTTATTATTTGGCCACTTTGTCCTTAGAAGAAAAACGTGTGATATTTTCAGGAGCTGAAAAGGGGAAATTTCAGGGAAATAGGCTACACGCCTTTGAGGGAAGAATGTTCTTTTATCGCTATTCATAAAATCATAATAAATATCATCCTACTTTAACATTTAAAATTTGTATACCAAAATACTTATTTTTTCTCTGAAATTTTTGAACATTGTGGCTTGTGCGTGTGGTTACAAAATGTCGGTGTTTCATTTAATATAATAAGTTATTTCATCTAGCACACATTTACAAAGAATAAGAATGTTGGCTTGGTAATAATAATAAAAATAAAAATAGTAATATTAATAATAATAATAATAATAATAATAATAATAACTCTTTATTCCAGCTTGACTAAGTAGTGGGTGCAATACTTAGTTAGCCATATATGTTTTACAACATTTTTTTATAAAATTAAATTAAAATTACAATAACAAAGAAAAAAAAAATAAAGAAAAGAAACCGAATTAAAAAAAAAACTTATTTTAACTCAAATCTTACATTTTGACAAAAACTGGCTGAAAACATGATTTCCAATTATTTGTGAAGCTTACAATTTGACCAGTTTTCTTATTTTCAACATTTTGAGTGTGTCCAAAAAATTGTTCACAAATCTCGATTTTCTCACTAAAAAAAAACAAACCCTTATCCGCACCCAATGGTGCATAGGGCACTGCGTCATATAAACGCAGTGTTATCTTGATCGTTTACACATGAAGGAAAGGTGATCAGCCTTCCGCTTCCGATCAGGTACCAGTCCAGGGTAACATTGAATAAATATTACAGTGAAAAAATCACTTATATTTATTTTACCCCCCTTGGGAATCGAACCCGGGACCTCCAGAATGGTAGCCGAGCGTGCTGACCATTACACTACTGAGGCGGACAAATCGATTTTCTCACAAAGGAGCTTTTTTTCAATTTATTATACTTCTTCATTTATGTTAAGATGTCGAGTTCTAAAAATAGAAAACCAAGTATGTGAACAAGAATTTAGACACACCCAAAATATTGTGATAAAATAAACATATCATTCAAAATGATAAGATGAAAAAAAGCGACGATGAAATATTCATTTTATTTATTTCATTTATTCGGGAACTGTACAGCTTACATATAAAAAATGATATAATAAACAATAGTTACATTAACAATAATAAACATTACATTGCATTAATAAAAAAACAGTTACGTTAAAAAAAAAGCCAATTAAACAATTCCACATGTATGTTACAAAACTATCAAAAAACATTCAAAGATTAAACAAAAAAACGGTATTATATAAAATAATAGATTAAGCACCAAGGAAAAGGAAAGGAGAGGAATTAATAAGGGTGGTTAAAGGATTTTAAAATATGATAATATTTTATAATATTATAATATTATGATAATATTTTTTTGATGCTTGAATCACTTATGTATATTCTAATCCGACAATAATCTATTTTCCTTTCTAAAGATAAAAGTGACAAATCACACAGAATTTCATGAAATAAAATGAGTGGAAAATTCTCCCTTATGACGAATGCGAATAAAGCTGGAAATCCTCCAAAGCATAACTCATATCAGCGTGTTACATAATTCAAATTCGTGAAATATTTTAACACTCTCTGTAAAAAAGAGATTTGCAAAAATGGTCCCTGGGTAGAGATCTGTAAGTAGAGATTTTCTTTAACTTTTACTCTCGTCGCTGACTTAGAACGGCTGCCGTTTGTAAAAATTACATTATTTTCTTCAAAAAACACGTTTCGACATTCGATCGAATAATTCCCTCGTCGAAAATCGAAAAACATATTCAAAGAAAATATTTAATTCGGTTTATTTGCGCAAATTGAATTGAAAGCGTCGCGAATTTGTTATTTTGTTATTTTGAAATCATTCAATGACTTGTCAGCTTATGAGACAAGGAATAAATGTAAAAAAAACGATTCAAAAATACTCAATTCGGTGTGCCGAAATATTTTTTTTACCATCAAAGTTTTGCATGTAAATTAATTATGTCCTACAATTTCTTTATTTTATATTTACATCTCATTTACATCATTTTCTTATTTTTTTTATCTCTGAAAAGATACTTAATGGAAAGATATGTAGGTTTAGTCATATTTTCTATTATGTTTTTTTATATTTTCTCATTTGTTTATTTTAAATATTATTCATACCATATGTTTTTCTCATTTCTTTTGAATATGCTTATTATGCCTTTTTATTATAACTGTTTATTGTTTTCATATTTTGCCATATATTAGTTTTGGTTATGAAAAAAAAAAAATTCTTAGTTTATTATTTGTGATTCAGTCTTGTTAACCGCAATCCCATGTCCCAAAATGAGAAATAGAAATTACTCATCTGGAATATAATATATATATGACTTATGTATGTAATATGTTTTGAAAAATAAATAAATAAGATATTCACAGGGCTTATAGTTAAGTGATCATTTTACCATCCTATGACAGGTCACAAGCCCTTGTGAATACCAAGACTATTCATATTCTTCTTCATCCATGTCGAAATGCAAAAAAAAAAATAACTCCTCAGTGGAGGAAACTCAGATTTGGACACACTTAAAATGTTGTGAAAAATGATAAAACAAGATGTCAATTGAAAGACAAATACAGCTCACAAAATATGAGCTGTGCGGTTGTCAATCATGGGTAAAATGGTGAATGTTACACGTGTATAAAGTGATCACTTAAACCACTCTTTGATACATCATAATCCCTGTAAATACTTAGAAATTCTTCTTCATCTATGTTGAAAGATCAAAATAAACACATAAAAAATTCAAACGAACTATTCCATCCATGTTATCGTATCTTAATTTTGTTCGCATCGTAGTGAGTGGGTTTTAAGCCCTGCAAATATTCATATATAAATCTTTATTGATATATAAATCTTTAAAACAATTGTGAATGAAATGAAAATGATAAATATATAATTCAAAATTCAGGACATGTGACATTAAGTAATATATGTGCGCGATATAAAATGCTCAATCATTTTGCCATAAAATTCTGAGAATTTTATTCGATTATTTATTTTCAATCGAAGGATTCCTTTCATGTGTTGAGAAGGGTAGAACGTCGAACAAGTCCTATTCAACGAGGGTTTTTATTATCCTCGACCCAAATGCGACAATTGGAGATTACGGACTGTGAAAATAGGCGATGAATTATTGAATGAGTGAAGAGTGAAACGTTTACATTCAAATATTGATTAACGGCGAACGAATGTACGTTCAAATACATGATATCTCATCTGAATAACACGGGTAATTGAATAAAAATATTGGTTTTGGAACTGGCAGGAAGATCATATATATACATATATATATATATATATATATATATATATATATATATATATATATATATATATATATATATATATATATATATATATATATATATATATATATATATATATATATATATATATATATATATATATATATATATATATATATATATATATATATATATATATATATATATATATATATATATATATATATATATATATATATATATATATATATATATATATATATATGAATGTGTGTATTTTATAAAGGGGTAGATAAAATTGTTACATAAGCAACAAACCATGATTTTGTTTAATTTTCTGACAAAAGTTGTGTTTTATTGTGAAAGTATTATTTTATGATAATAATGAAATGTAAGTTTTGATAAAAATGTGTGTGTGTGTGTGTGTGTGTGTGTGTGTGTGTGTGTGTGTGTGTGTGTGTGTGTGTGTGTGTGTGTGTGTGTGTGTGTGTGTGTGTGTGTGTGTGTGTGTGTGTGTGTGTGTGTGTGTGTGTGTGTGTGTGTGTGTGTGTGTGTGTGTGTGTGTGTGTGTGTGTGTGTGTGTGTGTGTGTGTGTGTGTGTGTGTGTGTGTGTGTGTGTGTGTGTGTGTGTGTGTGTGTGTGTGTGTGTGTGTGTGTGTGTGTGTGTGTGTGTGTGTGTGTGTGTGTGTGTGTGTGTGTGTGTGTGTGTGTGTGTGTGTGTGTGTGTGTGTGTGTGTGTGTGTGTGTGTGTGTGTGTGTGTGTGTGTGTGTGTGTGTGTGTGTGTGTGTGTGTGTGTGTGTGTGTGTGTGTGTGTGTGTGTGTGTGTGTGTGTGTGTGTGTGTGTGTGTGTGTGTGTGTGTGTGTGTGTGTGTGTGTGTGTGTGTGTGTGTGTGTGTGTGTGTGTGTGTGTGTGTGTGTGTGTGTGTGTGTGTGTGTGTGTGTGTGTGTGTGTGTGTGTGTGTGTGTGTGTGTGTGTGTGTGTGTGTGTGTGTGTGTGTGTGTGTGTGTGTGTGTGTGTGTGTGTGTGTGTGTGTGTGTGTGTGTGTGTGTGTGTGTGTGTGTGTGTGTGTGTGTGTGTGTGTGTGTGTGTGTGTGTGTGTGTGTGTGTGTGTGTGTGTGTGTGTGTGTGTGTGTGTGTGTGTGTGTGTGTGTGTGTGTGTGTGTGTGTGTGTGTGTGTGTGTGTGTGTGTGTGTGTGTGTGTGTGTGTGTGTGTGTGTGTGTGTGTGTGTGTGTGTGTGTGTGTGTGTGTGTGGTGTGTGTGTGTGTGTGTGTGTGTGTGTGTGTGTGTGTGTGTGTGTGTGTGTGTGTGTGTGTGTGTGTGTGTGTGTGTGTGTGTGTGTGTGTGTGTGTGTGTGTGTGTGTGTGTGTGTGTGTGTGTGTGTGTGTGTGTGTGTGTGTGTGTGTGTGTGTGTGTGTGTGTGTGTGTGTGTGTGTGTGTGTGTGTGTGTGTGTGTGTGTGTGTGTGTGTGTGTGTGTGTGTGTGTGTGTGTGTGTGTGTGTGTGTGTGTGTGTGTGTGTGTGTGTGTGTGTGTGTGTGTGTGTGTGTGTGTGTGTGTGTGTGTGTGTGTGTGTGTGTGTGTGTGTGTGTGTGTGTGTGTGTGTGTGTGTGTGTGTGTGTGTGTGTGTGTGTGTGTGTGTGTGTGTGTGTGTGTGTGTGTGTGTGTGTGTGTGTGTGTGTGTGTGTGTGTGTGTGTGTGTGTGTGTGTGTGTGTGTGTGTGTGTGCGTATACATTGTAAAAATAGGCAATGATTTATGAAATGAATCAAGAATACAACGTTTATATTTAAATATTGACTACTGAAAATATGGATACGTGTATTTGAATACATGATATTCTCTGAATAACGCGGGTAATTGAATAAAAACATTGAGGTTTTGATACAGACTGAAAGATCAATATACAATATGAACATTTAATTTAATTAACTACAAAATACTTAACATACTTCTTCATGAATACTTTAGAGAATGTCTAAAGTTTCAAAATGTACATTAAATTTAATTAACATCGTATGTAGAATTTTTGAAGAAAAGGGTTATTATTTTATTGATAATAACCCTTTTCAGGCGAAATATGATATATGTACGTTGGGTTTAAGGTTATCCTGGGTAAAGGTAAAAGATAGAAAAAAAACTGATACATTTGATAAATATTTCCTTACATTAGTTCCAATAAGATTCATGTTTGTTTTATTAACGTTTATTAAACAGTTATATTCCGAATTCTAATACAAATAAATCATTATCTCAATTATTCATAACACGTGCTCACATTTATATCTAACCAAAATAAAATACTCTTACAATTATTAAAACCGTTTATTGAATTTGATTTTTAAGTAATTTTTGGCGTGTTTTATCTATCTGAGTTTATTTTATTATATCAGCATTCGCGTGGATGTTGTAGCTTTGTTTTAACAAGAAATGAATTGAAAAATATGAAAAATATGAATAAAAATAATGAATATTTCAATATTGAATAAATTTATATCTCTCTTAATCCGATCCCATTCGTACTTCAGTTGAACTCTTAATATGATAAATTACCTTCTAGTAACTGACATTTGTAAATTTAGATCTGAATATGGACGCATAGCAAAACTAGTCGTCATAATAAAATAATCTCATATAATTCAGTAAAATAAAGTGGTAAAAAAAAACAATGTTTTTCTATTACAATTTCATCATGTCTTAACACAAAGGGAAGACCGAAACAATAAATAAAGTATGTTTAATAATTTGGAAAGAATATATATAGCTTATAAAATATATGAGCAGGCAGAATATAATATTATAGATTTAATAATTAAAAATATCTCAAGATGCCTCTTTAAACCCATTTGCAAATAGTGTATTGTACAGGTGGCACAAAAGTACTCACCCTATCGGAAGATGTTATAATTCTTGTAAATCGCGTGTACGTCAATGAAATTTGATATTTGTGAACAATGAGATCTGCAGTTCTGCTTCAAACAAAATTAAGGTGGCGCAATATTATTCGTTCAATTTTGTTTTTGAAAAAAAATTTTTATTATTCAGTGTTGAAAATATATTTTAAAAAAAATTAAAAAATACTTCCTTTTATAAAAAATAACACATTAATTAGAAATCAAGACAGATTAAATTAAAAATAATAATAAATGATATAAAATGAAAATAACAATAATGAAAAACGAAAAAAAGTATAAGTAAAAAAATTAATGCAAAACTTGGTGAAAAAAAAAGGTTCAAAAAATTATATGGAAATTATGATATTCGACAAGTGGCTGCCGCTAGTGTTGATACAAATTTGTGCCCGTTTTATCAATCTGTTTGTATTTTGCAGTTATCTAGTTCACAATTCGCTCATTCCTTTCAAGAACGTCATAAATCAAAAATCGTCAATTTTCAGTTTTACATGTTTTCGGAATGCCCAGAAAATGTACCATATATCAGCAAAAGAGGCATATTTTTAACTTAATATTTACCCACACAGGGCATAAAATGTTGATTTTGCATTTTGAAGAAAAGGTATATTGTTTAATTATTTTTTTTAACTTAATATTTTTCAATTGGAGAAAAACCTTCAGGTTTTACCTAAAAAGATCTGTAGCACAGTAAAAAGTTCAAAAGTGGCTTGATATTTATTTTTAATACATTGTGTTATATTTTTAAACATTAAAAACGTTCTCCTGAAAAATCTAGTTTTTTGATTTATGACGATCTTGAAAGGAGTGAGCGAATTGTCAAATATGATTGATGTACAAAAAAATACAGTTGTCATTTGCAACAAATTATAACATCTTACAATAGTGTGATTAATTTTGTGCTACCCTATATATACATATACATCCTCAAAAATGTATCTAAAAATGTACAATATTTATGAACTGATTACGATTTGTACCATTTCTGGAAGAATAAAAAGGGAAGAAAAATTAAGTATAGTTGTCTCTGTTGTTGTGAATTTTGTCACGCATCTTGTTAATTACATATCGCTCACTCCTTTCAAGAACGTCACAAATCAAAAAACTCGATTTATCAGGACCACGTTTTTAAAGTTTAAAAATATAATACAATGTGTTAAAAATAAATATCTAGCCACTTATTGAACTTTTTATTGTGCAACAGATCTTTTAGTTAAAACCTGAAGGTTTTTTTTTCATTTGAAAATATTTAGTGTATTAAAAAAAATAATTAAACAATACCTTTTCTTCGAAATACAAAAACAACACTCTCTGCCCTGTAGGGGGGTTTAAAATATGCCTCTTTTGCTAGGATAAAGTTCGATTTATGAATTTATAAAAACAAAATTAAAAAAAGATTTTCGTCCATTCTCCGTCTAAATTTACATAAATAACGATTGTTGTTTACACACAGAAAAATAATTTAAAAATCTTTTTTTCTTGTTTTCCTCGAAATTTTCAGCAAATACGGAGTTTGATCCCGTGACGAGAGTTTAAATATAAATTCAAATTAAAAATTATTATTAATGCCGAGTAAGTACTCGAAATATCCAATTTTCTGGTTTTAGAACAAATATTTGCCAAATTCGAATTGAAAAGATGTTTTCCGTTTCTAAAGGAATCATTCTGAAAACTTAAATACCTTTGTTGAACTTTTTAATACAAATGAAATCCGAAAAGTTTTCGGATTATATTTCGGAACATTAGTTTTGAGTACAACCAATATGTAGCAGCGGAGAAAGGCGAAAGAACTGGCAGTACACAACGGAGTCCTAGTTCCAACCTTTATGTACGGAATGCAGTCGAAATGCGATCCCTCAGACGAATGTGTAGCAAAACGATGTTTGATAGATGTTCGAATGATGAGATAAGGAAAGAATGCAAAGCTGAGATAAGCATTCTGTGCTTCTTGCAAAATGAGAGGGTGTTAATTTTTTTTTTCGTATTTGTAATTTTATCGATTTATATATCTATAAATCTATAAAAAAAAATTATATATCTTTCAGTCCGTTTTATATGAAAACGTTTAAAATAAATTACAAATATCAGGGTATTTCCTGTAAATACAGTGTTTTCTAAAGTGCTTAAAAGACCCGTACACATTTTAACACCAACCCTTAATTTCTTCTTTGTAAGCCGTAAGGCTTAGAGTTTGAATTTAAACTTACATGTGTGCTCCCTAAACAGTAGACAATGTAGTACACACACAATGTTTCTCGCAAACCACACACCGGGCATATGTGAAAGGACATGTTAAATCTTGCGGTTTCTCGTACACTGAATCTGTTCGAAAAGCTCATTTCACTTTAACATATTATTTTGATATAAACTTTTGACAAACCAATATAATATACACATATGTATATATATATATATATATATATATATATATATATATATATATATATATATATATATATATATATATATATATATATATATATATGTATATATATATATATATATATGTATATATATATATATATATATATATATATATATATATATATATATATATATATATATATATTTATATGTATATATATTTAAACGTTCATCTACTATCAACCTTATATATTATTGTTTAAATTCTGACCTAATAACCTAACCTAAACGCATCCTTATGGTGTACAGGGCACTGCTTCGCGTCAAAGCGCTGTAAATTTGATATGTATATATATATATATATATATATATATATATATATATATATATATATATATATATATATATATATATATATATAAATATATATATATATATATATATATATATATATATATATATATATATATACATATCAAATTTACAGCGCTTTGACGCGAAGCAGTGCCCTGTACACCATAAGGATGCGTTTAGGTTAGGTTATTAGGTCAGAATTTAAACAATAATATATAAGGTTGATAGTAGATGAACGTTTAAATATATATACATATAAATATATATATATATATATATATATATATATATATATATATATATATATATATATATATATATATATACATATATATATATATATATATATATATATATATATATATATATATATATATATATATATATATATATATATATATATATATATATATATATATATATATATATATATATATATATATATATATATATATATATATATATATATATATATATATATATATATATATATATATATATATATATATATTTATATATATTTATTTATATATATATATATATATATATATATATATATATATATATATATATATATATATATATATATATATATATATATATAAATATATATGTGTGTGTATATATATGGCATATACATCCATAGACAATCTAGTTGGCACGTGACATTTGATATATTATACCCTCACACCTCCCATTCTAATTAATCTATCACCCTGAAATACACATATTTTTATATTATAACCATCACGATAGAGATTGATTAATATTGGCTGGGGCGGCCACCTAACATGGTTTCCTTAATGAGAAAATTCTCCCTTCTAAGGAAATATACACCATATAAAGTTTTTTTACCTGCAAAAACCTGTCGCCAAATTGTTTTAATCAAACTGTATGAGATAGATTTCGAGATCTTAATTAAACGTTTTTCTTTTTATCACCAAACCTCGTTATATATTTGATTTTATGGATATATACGAAGGAAAGGTGATCAGCCCTTCACTTTAGGTACCAATCCAATAAATATGAAAAAAAAAAAATCTCTTCTATATGAAGATGACCCCCCTCTGGGAATCAAACCCGGGACCTCCAGAACGGTAGCCGAGCGTGCTGACCATTACACTTCAGAGGCGGACGGATTATTTATATATATATATATATATATATATATATATATATATATATATATATATATATATATATATATATATATATATATATATAAATAAATAAATATATATATATATATATATATATATATATATATATATAAATATATATATATATATATATATATATATATATATATATATATATATATATATATATATATAAATATATATATATATATATATATATATATATATATATATATATATATATATATATAATATATATATATATATATATATATATATATATATATATATATATATATATATATATATATATATATATATATATATATATATATATATATAAATATATATATATTTATATATATATATATATATATATATATATATTTATATATTTATATATATATATATATATATATATATATATATATATATATATATATATATATATATATATATATATATATATATATATATATATATATATATATATATATGTGTGTGTAAATATATATGTGTGTATATATATATATATATATATATATATATATATATATAAATATATATATATTTATATATATATATATATATATATATATATATATATATATATATATATATATATATATATATATATTTATATATTTATATATATATATATATATATATATATATATATATATATATATATATATATATATATATATATATATATATATATATATATGTGTGTAAATATATAAATTCGTATTTCGCACCTTTTTTTCAACTTAGTATATCTCCTTCATTATTGGTCTCATCGGATCATACAATACGGCGTAAAGGTGTAAGTGTGTACTACAAACGTTTTTGTGACAGTATTGAACTTAGTCAATTCAGTTGTATGCTATCCTGCTTCGAGTATATCGAAGTCTTATATCTATAAAAGCTTTCTCAAATCATCTGCACATTCTAACGTAACTCATATATGAAGTGAAATGAAATTTACGATATTTGTATGAGTTTCAAGAATTTGGTTGTCAATGATGGGTAAAATGGTGAATGTAATACGTGTTTAAAGTTATCACTAAAACTAAGTCGTGAATCCTGTGAATGCCCAGACTCCTTTATTCTTCTTCATCTATGTTGAGATGTCAAAATGTATGTTTAATAGGTGCTTAAATTTTAATTACATTTTAAATTGTAGTCGACGAATGGGAGTTTTAAATATTGAACTTATCCAGAAAACAATCTAGTAAACAATCTAGGAACGTCCACTTTATTGCAGCACAATGCATTTCACAGGCAAGTGACAGGGGAGCAGGACGAAAGAAGAGCGTGGAACAAGTTAGAACGTGAATTTATTAGTACTTCCATTCTAAACCAATAAAGCAGACTCTATTCACAAAACGAAGCAAAGAAAAATCTAGTCCAGGGGCGGCGAACCGTCAGTAAACTTAGTGACTCAAGGGCAATTCAAGTTGAATTTTTTTTCAAAGTTAAGTTGAAAAACATTTTTTTTTAGTTCAAGTTTTACTTAGTATATATAACTATTTCTATATAAACAAAAGTGATTGGGATGTAGCTTCAACTATAAAAGACTTATCATTTACCAACCAACTAACCTTAACAAAAGTAGACAAAAGTAACACAATGCTTACAATAAACACGACAGATTACATTTAAAAAGTTGAAGAAATAGTGTTATTTACTATATTAAACTTAAATTCAAAATGGATAGACTTAACCACAAAGTGACTGTCGAATTAATTAATGAAATTGTTGGAAAAAAAAGTCTATTACAATTTTAAGAAATAGTGGTAAAGTGGTTGAGTTAAACTTAAATAAAAATGGATAGTTTTTACCACAAAACGAATCAATTAATGAAATGAAAAATAATGTTTAAAAAATACGTGTTTTTTGAAAAAAATCTAAACACATACATTCTTGTCCATAAAACCTGTTTTTTTTCTCAATATTTTGAGTGTGTTCAAATCGTTGTACACAAATCTGGGTTTAAAATTCTTTGTTTTGACGTCTTAACATATCTAAAGAACAATATCGAAGTATATGCCCACTAGATTCTGCAGCTTTAATTTTAATTTTATTAATCAATTTTATTTTTCACAGAAAGAGCATAATATTATACAAGTAATTTATTATTTTACGTTACATTCGCAAGTATGAAAAAAAATACAAACCAAGACTAAAAAAAGTAATCACAACTAGAATAAAAAGCACTATTGAATACCATTTTTTATATTTGTGTAATAACGGTATTATCTAATTTCAACAAGTAAAATACATAGAAGTACGATTTTTTTTACCAATCGAGAAATTTTCGGGATCGAAAGGTGATTGATTGGTGAATAAAGAAATCGTAGTAATAGAAAAATATAATAAAAATGCCAAAGATTCTAATCACCCCATTCATCAAATAAAATAATTATGTTTGAAAATTATTTTGTTTCATTTTTGGCATCTGAACATACATAGATGAAAAATAAAATAAGATCTGGGTATTTAAACGGCTTATGACCTATCATAGACTGGTTACTAAGTGATCACTTTACACACGTATAACATTCACCAATTCGACCCATGATTGACAACCGCGCTACCCTATTTTCGGAAACCCTAGATATATTGATTAAACTCGTGACATGGTTCATGTGAGTTCACTACCGACATCTATGTTGGAATGGGGAAAGTTTTAATTTAGCAAAGACTCTTTCTATTCGTATGTAAGGCCTGCATCTTGGATTAAATTCTCATATTTGAGCCCCGCCTGAAAACATGATTTTCTATTTTTATGTTACTCATAATTTGTCTCAGGGGGAGAGGGTTCAAATATTTTTAAAAAATCACTCTAACATTTTTTCAATATTACCCTGGACCTGAAGCGGGAGGCTGATCACCTTTTCTTCATGTGTTTACAATCAAGATAACACTGCGTTTGTATGATGTAGTGCCTTATGCACCATTGGGTGCGGATGAGGGTTTGAAGGAGAAGAAGAATAATAATTTGTACAGTTATTATATTTGCGTTATTTTCGTTGTCATGAAAGGATTATTGATTCCATGATTTAATGCGTACCGACGCAAATTTGATCGCGTGACACTTTTGCACGCGGGAAATCAGTTGGAAACCCTGCTACGTGTCGGATCTAGGTGTCTCATTAAAGAAACAAGACTGAGCACACTTCCTGGGCTCTGGGCAAGTTACACGTGTCTTGTTTGCAGAATGTATCCACGTCAAAAGTAAACAACAAGACTCCAACCGCTTTTCTGCCACCTGTGGCTGAAATACACATACAACCGTGTATTACACTGCTAATATTTCTATCACATGAGATGAAATGCTGTTGCATATGTATATTACGAGTACTCGTATGTCTTGATTTATTAGAAAACTTCTTAGTCATTTTTATAAACTTTAAAAAAAAAAATTTTTTGGCAGATACTTATGGTACTTTATAAAACTGTATAAGATAAAGCTTGTTTCTTTTTATCATTATTCTTTTTTTAATTAATTTTCTTTAAATTAAGGAATACGTAAGTATTTATTTATACCTAACCTTTATCCAGTGGTGCATAGGACACTGCATCGAATAACGCCGAGTTAACTTAATCGTTGATTGTATGAAGACAAGGTGATCGGTTAGTCGCGCTTTAGGTACCAGTCCAGGTGATGTTAAATAAATATGAAAGTGATATTTATTTTGACCCCTTTGGTTTTCGAACCCGGGACCTCCAGTACGGCAGCCAACGCACTGACCAATGCACCACGGATGAGGACGAAACTTGAAGTGTTCGAAATATTTGATTGATCATGCTCAATTTTCCTAGGTTTTCCTCTACTCTCATTTCCTATTGGAAATTTCCCAACACACCTTATCCTAACACCTCTAAATTTTAACAATAATGCTTATTTCAGCCTTGTATTCATTCTATATATCACCATTCGATCGTTTTGCTGGACATTAATAGATATCGTATTATGACTGCATTCATTTTACTTTCATCCTGTATATTCCACAAAATCTATTCAACCACAAAACTGAGGTATTTAGGTATCTATGTTTAAATTACCTATGTCCACCTCCGTAGTGTAATGGTCAGCACGCTCGGCTACCGTTCTGGAGGTCCCGGCTTCGATTCCCAGAGGGGGGTCTAATAAATATAAATGATTTTTTTACTTTAATATTTATTCAATATTACCCTGGACTTGTACCTGAAGTGGAGGGCTAATCACCTTTCCTTCGTGTGTTAACGATGAAGATAACACTGCGTTTATATGATGCAGTGCCTTATGCACCGTTGGGGTGCGGATAAGAGTTCAAATGTTTAAATTAACATTAGTTTACATTTTATGCGTTAAATTTTATGTTACCTTGTAAAGGGTCAGTCTAATATTTTTTAAAGCGCACGTTCATATATTTTCAAATATTCATAATGGTACTTGCCAGATCAATTTATAATATAGACGTTGCGATTACGTTGTTGCCTTTAATGGCCATAAATCTAATTAAACTGACACTCAGAACTGTGAATGACCTCCTGTATAAGAAATCCTTTTGATATGGATTGGTAGAAGGCATTAATTTTATTAGTTCGTTTATGTTCCCTTGAAATGAAATTATACCGACTGTAAAGGGAGGAGCTAGGACAAATTGTGGGTCGTTCTATCCTTTAAGAGTACTTCTATGTAAATTAGCTAGGTAGTAAAATGAGTAAATTATGCCGAATGTAAATTATTTTCTATCAAACCAAATTAAATTTGTGTTGAGATTTCTACATACATAAAGAATAATAGTTTTCCATCTCTACCGAACATTTCAAAGACTTGGGTATTCTACAGTGGTGTAATTGGATTTTTATTATTATATTATAATAAGTACATTTTATGAATTTTGTATCTAAATATTTATTTTTTATGTACGTGTGTGTGTATGTGTTTTACTTTTTCCTTTTGTAATTGTACTGTTATTTTAACATTTGAAAACAAAATAATTATTTTTCACTGCAATAAACAAAATGATACAACATTTTGAGTGTGTCCAAATACTTGTTCACAAAATCTAGATTATCTGCAATTACGGGAGTCATTTTCATATTATTTTTTGACATCTCATCAAAGATGAAGAAGAATATGGAAGTCTGGGCATTTACGGGGCTGACGACCGATAGATAACATCTCACCAATAGATGTCTCTAGTGAAGTTCTAGTGATTCAAGAACAAGGTTTCTAAATTGGTTCATATATAAAGAACTTCCAAGAATTTGAGTAGTGTGGTTGTCAATAATGGGTAGAATTGGTGATAGTTACACGTGTGTAAAGTGATCACTTAAACCAGCCTATGACGGTCGTCAGCCCCGTAAATGCCCAGACTTCCATATTCTTCTTCATCTTTGATGAGATGTAAAAAAATAAATAAAATGATAGTATTTACATACACACAAATACATATTTATATATTTCCTACCAGTTTACTGTTACTTTTTTCTTTATAATTCAATAATAATAATAGCTCTTTTTTCTTTATATTTATTTTTATATTCACCCGGAGTCACAAGGATTAATTTTAAGTCTATCGATTGCTCTACCTAAAAAATAAAATTAAAAATCAGTTATAAATAAACTTTCTAACACGAACTCCATCCCTAAACACGAGCTACATATACGCTCTATTAGAGTGGTAACTCGTTGTTTAAAAACATTGCAATATACACGAATTATAGTTATAAACGGACCCAACTGGAATACCGTAAATGATCGCGCAAATAAGGACATGAAAATTCTAAAATTCTGGTTTGACAATAATCTATTATCCCTAAATACAGATAAAACATTATTTATCCCATTTTGTATCCATAAACTCAAAATACCGACAAATATAAAAATTACAATTCACAATGGTGACTGCAGGGATTCAAATTGCAAAAACTTATGTTCTGTTTTATGTCCAAAAAAAGAAATAAAATATCTAGGTGTAATAATGGACCAACATTTGAAATACCATAGTCACATTAATGAACTAGTAAAACGAATAAGAAAATGCATGTATATATTCATTAGAATCCGAAACATACTAACCATCGACAACCTAAAAAGAGTTTACTATGCTATCGTTCACTCACTACTACAGTATGGCATTATTGCATGGGGAGGCTCATACAACAACATACTGAACTCAGTGAAAATAGTACAGACAACCATAATTAAAGTCATCTTGAAAAAAAAAAACTTATTTCCAACAAAATTATTATTTAAAAAATTTCAAGTCCCAAATATAGAATCCATTTATAAAAAAACCGCAGTTTTTCAAATACTAAAGGGTGACAACTATTTAAATTTAACAAAGAATTTCTCATCGAGATTCTCAAACGATTTTTCTATTCCAAAAAGCAACACTAAGCAATTTCAGCAAAACTTCAAATATTTGGCAATCAAACATTTCAATAAACTCCCTAAAGAAATAAAAAAAATAGATGATATAAAAATCCTTAAGAAAAAAATTAAAGCTCCATACATTGAAATCTTTAAAAAATATATATAAAAAAACTATTATATCTTTTATTATATAACATTAAACCACGAGTGTAAGTCCCTTTCCAAGCACAAGAGCACAGACTCTTTTATGGAGAGGCACAGCGAATCGAAATATAAAAGTTCTCCATGTGTATAAATGATTCAAATGTTATTATGTTATAAATAAAAATGTAAATATATTAAATGAATAAAAAAAAAAACTTCTCGGTGAGGATATAACAGAGTTTTTTTACTCGGTTTTTATCTTACATCATATTGGACTTACTATATTGAAATCAATGCAGTTGGTCGTTTGCTCTCTACTCTAAGTCATATTTTACAGACCAAACGTAGTTGATATTTTTTTATATCGATGCCTTAGAGTCTAAAGTGAAGACAACCTCATATAGTACAGACAAAAAGTTATACGACATTGCAATCGATTGTAGTTGAAAATTGCATGGACGATTTCTCATAGAAGACACCCCCATCTGCGCTTTGTACGGCAGTGTTTACTGCTAACATATAAGTATAATATATTGTCACAACTGTTCAGGGCTGATAGCATTATTCCAGTGCATTATGCCGTGTGCCGTGTGTCTGACGTCAGTCGAGATGATGTACGTTGCAGTGTGGTCTAAAATACCGTTGTGAGATGCGAATGAAGCGCGGCACAATAACTCAAAGTAACGTCGCCACCAAAGCAGACGTTTTTATGTAAATACGTTAATACATCTAAGTGTATTTTTTATGTTGCATTTTATAACTGGATTAATATTTGCTTTGAATGAAATGAATATATTTTTAAAAAATATTGGACATATTTCTGGATTAATTATTTTTTATTTTATGTTTTTTTAAGTAATAATTAAGCTATGTATACCCGATTAAAATATGTATATTTATATGTACATATCAAACGCTGACTCTTAGGGTCTAGTAAGTGGCTAATTTATTTTCTTGCATAAAGTAAAATCATGACAATGGTTTCGTCTTTTTAGGTCATTATCAAACTGTTATCTGACAGTGTTTAATTTTAATGTTTAAAACATGAATTATGTAGTTCTACAAATTAAACGCCAAATCAATCAATAAATGTATACAGCTAAACCCCAGAAATTCCAAATTCCGGGAAATTCGAAGGAAACTTGTGGGGAAAATAATTTTAATTATAATTTTATAACACGGAAAGACTAAAAAACACATTAATATTATTAAAATCATTAATTTTAACTAAAAAAACAAGTAAAGAAAATATAATGAAGTATACAGTACTGTACCTGTATTGCTACTCAAGTAGTGTTTTCTTAGATTGAAATGTAGAAAAATTGTAAATAATGTACAAATACCTAAAATAAAACAACGTCACATATGTATTATTCCATTAACATTAGAGCTGAAAGAACAATAAAAAATACAAAATTCCCATTACACTACATAGAAAAATTCATCTAATCCGAACGAAATCAAATCCGAACAAGCCGAACAGATTTCCGTGGTTCCAATATATAAAAAAACTGAAAAATTATGCTTGAAAATTTTGCAGTTATTGACACAGTGATTTATATATTTGTTTGGATTTTTTGATACATTAATTGACACTTCTCAGCGACAATTTATTTTTACAAAGTGGAAAATGATTTTTACAATTCAAATTTTGCTAAATTTCCGCACGCACGTTTTTATTCGGTCAAAGTAACACACTTGAATAGCATTCGTTATCGGTCCAACGCAAGCAGCACTATTTTGTACCTACAATTTATTACATACAATTACTATAGTACAATACATACTAAAATGAAGTACTTTCATACAGAATGATAATGTACCATATATTTTAGGCGTAGTATTTTCAAAGCCAAAATAGAAAACCTTTGTATACACCGTGTTTTTGGCCCATACTTTATCAAATAATTATTTCATATAATAAAACAACAACAGTATAGTTTTTCCACCTTTTTGTATTTTTATTTTATTTATGTTATAGGATTTCGTTATTATCGACATCATATTATATCGACTAGTGGACTCACCAAATTGTTATTTTATTTTATTTTAAGTGATGTAAGCATCATCTTTTTAAAAAGCATTTTAAAATTGTCTGCTTAAATGATTCAACACCACTTTCCATTTAAAAAGTTGCATGCATGATTTTTTTCCGTTTATGCATAGATTTTTAAAAATACAATGAGTTTAGAATAAAATATCCCGTTTTTAAGCATATCAATGTTCAAATGTTTCTGATGTATGTCCATTTCACCGACTTATTTTTGTTTATCTGTGTTACATTGAAATTGTGTCACCTATTTTCAATATCCAGCAGCTCCAGTTTAACAAGATTTTAAAATAAATACTCTATCGGAATGCCAGTTGTGGGTTCTTTGTTTAAAATATTTATATACTTGAAAACCCTGCTAAAAATAATTTAAAAAAACTCCCCTGATTCCGCTATATTCATGGAACTTGCCTTTTGACCCATATCGGCTAATCAGAGAGCGGGAATAGGTCAAAAATTAAGATGACGTCATTATCGGTTTGTGTCTCGCGTTTTTTTTTAATACTGAATAATTTTCTAAAAAAATGGGAAAATTCTGAAATTCATAATATTTTATCTAAAGATATACAAATCCTTTAACCTAAAATGTTAATCGGAGAGTTTAGCATTTTCTGTAAAATCAATTTACATGGATCTGGCGGATTTCGAATGTAGTCGACACAATTCATCTATTTTTTTTTAAATGCTTAGAAAAATTAAATAATTATTGTAATTTTTTATTGTTTTTAATCGAATTTGAAGTATGCAAAAAATCAATAAATTAAAAAATATTTAAAATAACAGTAAACATACTTTACTCGTGTAATAAACAATGATTTATGCAATTATTAAATTTCATTTAAGTATGTATGTACATATATCGTAGTCATACAGGAGAAAGTGACCAAGTGCATTTTTTTACAAAAACGTGATCGTTGACTATTTGATATCTCACTAGCTAAATATTGCCCCTAAAAAATCCCAAAGGATTTTAAACTTGGAAGTATAATATATTGACTAGTTAAAAATGACTAACTGCATTGGTGTTTATTTTTTTGCCAAGCAATAGTGACTGACATGGCCCTCCTGAACATTTTACGTTTTGGTATTTGGTCACTTTCTCCTATACGACTACGATATACTTTATATTCATTGTTAGTTTCTGAGAATTCATGAAAATTTAAGCTTTTTTTAAGATGACAATTAATAGCCAGGTTTTGTAATAAATTACTTTTTTTGTGAAAAATACACTATCTCGAATGACTTTCATGAAACGCCTGAAATATTACTATCTGTCTTTGAAACCCTAGTTACTCGTTACATCATTATTTTTTAGTTTCTCTACCCATTTCCTTCAACTTTTTACCTCATTCTTCTTCTTGAACCTTCGCTGGTTTCACAATTTTATAATTTTATTTAAATATTATGTTGAAATTATTTATTAATACTATCAGTATAGCGATTAATTGTAGTGATTGTTATTAGTATTTATAGTAGCAGAGAAATGTTTCCAGTCTGAAAATATCATTTTTTTAAATAATATATATTTTAAATGTCTTGATAAAGAAGCGGTTAGTTTCGAAACCGGTAGACTTTATAAGTTAGTTATAATAAAATATTTAAAGTGATTGCAAAACATAGTTACATTTAAATTATAATATTTTTTGCTGTGATTTCTTGATTGCTTTTCAGTGCAAATTATTACACAACACTGATTAAAGATGATATACCAAAAGTGACCAAAATTTTTAGTTTTCATAGTTTTAAAGTTAATTTAAAGATTTTCTCCATTTACTCGCAAAAAAATTCTTATAATTTTAAAAACCACATATTTATTTAAAATAATATTGCATAGGAGCATAACACTAACAATTATATATTGGATAGTTTGTAAACGAACGAACAAAAAGCAATTTGCCTTCTAATTCATAGACCTTCAGGCTTTAACCAGTATCACAAGTCACAGTAATTTGGTTGGTTAGAAGATATTGCTTCTTAGTAATAAGCCCACTTATGTACTTTTATTTCGTACAAGAAGTTTAATGAATTATCAATGTACAAAGCCTTTCTATTCTATTATTTATTTATTTATTTTTGCAGAATGACATGTTGATTTTTTTGAAATAAAACGCATGTTTTAAACCACTTACTTTGAGTTTTATTTAAGTAAACACGACTAGTTTCGAAAACTAATACATTTTTTTATCTAGTTTTAATTTTCACCTATAGATGCAAATATGTGTTAGTTTTCGAAATTAGTCGTGTTTAATTAAATAAAACTTTCTTTTCTCATTCTTTAAATGCTTTTTTTCCATCAAATACGTATGGTTTAGCGAAAATTATTAATTAATTATATGATGTAAACTAATCTAGTGAAAATATTTATTGAAACCAAGTAATTAAACATCCTAATGAATAATTTTGCGAAGAAAGTGAGAATATTTTTTTACATTTTTATGGTAATAAAAACGTCACGAAAAACGTTTATTGAGAGAAAAAGAATTAATACCGTTTCTTTGATTTAAAACGAAGATTCTTAACTTTAGAATCCGTTTATCTCGCATCGCCATTTTTCGACACGTTAATTATCTAAAATAAGAGAAGGGTGCAAAATGGTTCACAAAGATATTTCAGAATGAAAGCAGCATTAAAATAAGATTGGAGATCTTTTATCGTTTTGAATTTTGGAAATATGTAAAAAAATATATATTCTTCTTCTTCTTAGTGTAGGCTTCGTGGCCTGTTTTCAAAGGGAATTAGCTTCCTGCGATGTCGATTCCCAGCTGTCAATCCATCCCTTCGTTGACCTGTTCGAGAGCCGTCTACCTTGGGGTTGACCGTGCAATGTAATACGGGGGAGTCTAAATGGTTCCATTCCCCTCACATGCACATACCATTGTCTTCTTCGTTGCGTTTCCCACCTGACGACATCTTCAATCTCGCATGTTTCTCTTATCCTGATGTTCTTTTTCTTATATCTCCTCTTTCATAGAATTTCTGACACTCTTAGCGCGATTTTTTTTACTGCGGTGTCCATTTTACATTCGATCCCATGTTATAATGGGTGGCACACAATTTATATATTTTTAACGGGAGGAATTAATTATATATTTTTAAATAAATAAAAAATACGAATAAGGAAATAAAAGAAAAAACACAACTAATCACGAACACTTAACTTTCCATAAATTATTTTTCCGATTCATTTATTTTGGATTCCTGACTGGGTTCTATTTAACATATAGCTGGTTAATTCAGGTATAAGCAATATATTGTAAGGACCTTACTCCAAACTTAGGTATGTTTATCAGCTCCACAAGTGTTTTTTTTTGCCTCTAATATTATGATGAATTTCTCTGTTAAAAATCGGTTTGGTGTTGCTGTGAGTCGTTGTGAATATTATTTGTAGCAAGATTTTGAGTGTGTCCAAATACTTGTAAAAATCTGGATTATCTCCGATCAGGAGTTATTTTTTATATTATTTTTGGACATCTCAACGTAATATTTTTAAAAGCTTCTTTCATCTCACCAATAGATGTCTCTAGTGAAATTCTAGTGATTTAAGCTCTATGTTTCGAATTTGAATAATACATATAGAAGTTCAAAGAATTTTAATCAAGTTTAGTCAATCGTGGGTAGAATTGGTGAATGTTGCACGTGTGTAAAGTGATCACTTGACCAAGCCTATAAAAGTCGTAAGCCCTTTAAATTTCCAGACTTCCATATTCCTATTCACCTATGATGTCAATAAAAATGGTAACGATTTTTATATTTTTTACTCAATTTTCCACAAAGTGTTAGGTCTTGGGACCTTGCCATATGTGCATATGTGCATATGTGCAATGTGTAATGTGTAGTGTCCAGTATGCTAGTAGCGCATCGATCATTACACGTTATCAGGAGCACAGCACTCGTGACGGTTGAGTGCATTCAGGGTCAGCCAGGATAATAATTGACAGTGATTTGACTTGCGGACGTCCAAATTACATCTGGACCAATTGGTCACATCACGCGCCGATAACCGACGGTATCTGGAGATGAATACTTGATGTCTGCCAAGCGTTGTGGAATCAGTCGAGATGATTTAATTGGCGAACGATTGATTTACACACAAGGTGTTGGCATAATCCAACATTTCTGACATCTCAAAATGTATAAAAAGATACTATTTTTTTAAAACTTTGTAAGGATAAACCTATCCCATTAAAAAAATCAAATAAATATTTAAAAATATCAAGCTGTTTTAAAATTAAATTAATATGTTATTAATATGTATAATAACTAGGTCAGTATTAAAGCCGTTTACCTTATATGAAATTTAGGGTATTTACAGGGCTTATGAGTTTTTTATTGATTCGGCTTTTAATTTGTAGAACTCCATTTTAATTTATATGGAATTAATATTAAAATATAAGACCGATTTTAACTTATGAACTCTCATAGGCTGGCTAAGAAATTACCTTACACCCGTGCAACATTCACCATTCTACCTCGATTGACAACCATACTACTACTACTCCACTACTATTTGTAACTCCTTTATAGGCTAGTTTAAGTTACCACTTTATCAAGTGGTCATAGGCTGGTTTAAGTGATCACTTTACACACGTGTAATATTCACCAATTCTACCCATTTTTGACAACCACAATACTAAAATTCTAAGAACTTCTAATTATATTGATTGATTTCGAAATAAACTCTTTGAATCAACTAGAATTTCACTGAGACATCTATGATGAGATGAAAGAAGCTTTTATTAAACAGAAACTCTTTCTCTTCGTAGAATTCAATCCAATAACCATGTTTAATTTTGGATATATTACCCAACAATTCAACATGGAATTCTACCAACTTTCTGCAGTTACAATAAATATTTTGAATGTATCCAAATACTTGTTAATAACCCAGATTTGTGAACAAGTATAACGACACACTCAAAATGTTTTATATATTTCCAATTTTCTTTTTTAATAATAATTTTTCTCAACCTTGTTTTTAATATATTATTAGATTAAAACCAATATTTTTAGCTTTTCCACTTTATTTTTATTTGACCAGCGACCGGGTTTCGTCGTTACCGACATCATCAGACTGGTCGTTACTGACATTATCAGATGTCGGTAACGACGAAACCCGGTCGCTGGTCAAATAAAATATAGTGGAAAAGCTAAAAATATTGGTTTTAATCTAATAATATATTTAAAATGCAATTCCATCACGAAGTGTCAGTGGATAATATAAATCTATTAAAAAAAAAAAAACTTGTTTTAATTAGTATACGAGTATTATACATATTACAAAACGTGAGAAAAATTAATCGAATTATAATCAAACAAGAATCCAATTTGACTTGATACGTTAATAATTGACTCTCGCATTTAAGTTGTGTAACAAATTAAGCCTTTGGGACAAACACATATCGCCCACTCCTTTCAAGAACGTCATAAATCAAAAATCGTCAATTTTCAGTTGTGCATGTTTTCGGAATGCCCAGAAAATGTACTATATCCCAGCAAAAGAGGCATATTTTTAACTTAATATTTACCCGCTACAGGGCAGAAAATGTTGTTTTTGCATTTTGAAGAAAATGTATTGTTTACTTATTTTTTTTAATATATCAAATATTTTTCAAAGGGAGAAAAAAACATCAGGTTTTACCTAAAAAGATCTGTTGCACAGTAAAAAGTTCAATAAGAGGCTTGATATTTATTTTTAATACACTATATTATATTTTAAAGCATTAAAAACGTTCTCCTGTAAAATCAAGTTTTTTGATTTATGACGTTCTTGAAAGGAGTGAGCGATATGTGAGCAAAGTTTAATACACCAATTGAACCTTAAAAATCTTTCAAGGGGAAAGTTATACTAAGTAGCTACTAACCAAATGAGTATTACTGATTTAAATGGCAAATCCCTCTGGTGATACAACGGATTTACTATCTCTATCATCCTTTGAATTTACGTATAAAGATATATATTATATAATTTATATTTGAAGCACTAACTTTGTGATTTTCCATGTTATAATCAAAACGTTACTTATTTATTGATTTGGCGTTTAATTTGCAGAACTCCATTTTAATTTATGTATTAATTTTAAATCATACACAGATTTTTTTAGTCTACTAAAATGTATTTTATTAACAAAAACACATAAAAATTTATATTGTGATAATTGTTTCGCCTTGTTTTTTAATGTTTAACATTTGTTTGATAATGCCCTAACAAGGCGAAACAATTGTCACAATATATTTTTTATATGTATTTTTGTTAATAACAATAGTAGACTCAAAAATCTGTGTTTGATTTAAAATTAATACATAAAAAAACTTAACTTTGTTTAAAATTTATCATCAATGTTTTATTTTAACCTCGTCTACCGGTTTTGAAGAAGTGGTTAGCTTCGAAACCGGTAAACATTACACTTAAATTTAAGTTTTGTACTGACATATCTTGGTGGAGCTGCATTTTATAGAATAAATGATCAACTATGTAACTTTACACACGTGAATTTTATTTGACCAGCAATCGGGTTTTGTCGTTACCGACATCATCACCAGTCTGATGATGTCTATTACGACAAAACCCAGTTGCTAGTTAAATAAAATCCACGTGGAAAACGTTACATAGTTATTATTTTATTCCATTATTATTATTTTAAAGTAAAATATTTATAGTGATTTTAAAACAAAGTTACATTTTCAGTATGAAATATATTATATTATTATTGTTAAGAAATATATTACATTCTAGACTGTGAAATAAATAACATACGACCTGTTCGATTGTGACTTCTATGTCTCTGTTGAAACACTTTTAAGACATATCTTAGGTTTTAACCAGTATTTGATATAATGAATGATGGGTTCAAATCTAGTGTCTGAGTATGTATTTTTTCCCAATTTCATTTATTTCATAACAATATTTTGCCGCGGTTCTATGAGCCTTTTATTATTTATGGATAGGTAGCTAGCCTAGTCTATAAACCCTCCTCCTTTCTCATCCGGGCTTGGGACTGGCTATTGCCAGTCCCAAGCCCTATTAGAAGCGTATACCATAAAAAGAATGTCAGAAGACAGACTTCCACGTATCGCCCTTAAGGAAACCCTGAAGGACGCAGACCCTAGGCAGACCTCCTAAAAGGTAGAGAGACAGCTGGGAGTCAACATCCCAAGAGCGACAGGCGGAGGCACAGATCCTTAGGATCTACAAAAAGAAGAAGAAGATAACAATTTATATATGCATATTCATACATATCGCTCAATCTTTTCAACAACGTCATATATCGAAAATCGAAATTTTTTAGTTGTGCATGTTTTCGGAATGCCAAGAAAATGTACTATATCCCATCAAAAGCGGATTTTTTTAAAATTAATATTTACCCACTACAGGGCAGAAAGTGTTGTTTTTGCATTTTGAAGAAAAGGTATTGTTTAGTTATTTTTTTAAATTAACTAAATATTTTTCTATTGGAGAAAAAACATTCAGGTTTTACCTAAAAAGATCTGTTGCACAGTAAAAATTTCAATAAGTGGCTTGATATTTATTTTTAATACATTGTATTTTATTTTAAAAAATTTAAAAACGAACTCATGAAAAATCTATTTTTTATAAATGACGTTGTTGAAAAGAGTGAGCGATATGTATATACGTGCAGTGGAATCTCGAAAGTCTTAATTAATTGGGGCCGTGGCCTGTTCGAAAAGTTCGGATTAGCTGAGAAATTCGTAATACAGTAATACAGAACAGTGTAATACATAGTAATTTACATTGCAGTAGTACGTTGTACGTGCCGTCCTATGCTGCCTAATATTCTACGTTTCAATCTAATACAATAAAACCCCTGAAATCCGAATATTACAGTATGTAATTTAGTAGCAATATTGGTACAGTACTGTATTTTTGATTGGTTTTAAGGTTACATATAATAATTTTATGTAATAAGAAATGTTATTTTCAGGCTTTGCGTGTTTTTTACATGTTTTCCTAAAAATATTTTTCTTTTGTTTTTTTGTTCATAAATTCGTAAACATATTTTGTTTTTACGAAAAATCACTAAGCTTCATCTAGTCAGTGGAGTTGCTTTTACATATTATTTTAGCAAATTTAAAAAAAATCTATTTTAACATAATATACACACAAAAAAAGGAAAAATATTATTTTACGTATTCGTATTTATATTGCGTTTAAAAATATATTTTTTAATACATCATAAAAAATGTGTACTCTAATATACCGTCGATAGATATTGTTACATTAAAAATGTTTGCAAAATTTCTGTATGTTTTTACAGTCTTACAAATTTTTGTGACATCGCGATATTTGAATTATACAGGTAAATAATTATGATAAAACACTACCCTTATCATTCATCGTTCACTTTGTGTAATACCACTTTAAAAACGACTTTATGACCAATGGTTTTCGAATAACCATTCCATTATCACGTCAACTGTAGACTCTACAACTCTCAATTGTAGAGTCTACAATTGACCTAATAATAAAATGGTTATTCCGAAACCGGTAATCATTAAGTTGTATTTTTCAGTAATATTATACAAAATAAATGATGAATGATAAGGAGAGTATTATATTACCATACCACACAGTTAACGATGCTTTTAATATACAAAATAAATTGTAATATTTATACAAAATATATTTTAAAAATCAGTTATGTTACATATGTTTGTATTGAAAGAAACTTTGTTTTTTTGTTGTTGTAAACAGATTGTAGAAAACTGTTAAAACCACAAGTTTTTATCTCAAAGTCCACCATACTACCATAAAGCAACGACTTGCTTCAGTTAAAAGAAAAAATAATATTGATTAAATATATTTTTAAATCTTTCAGGCCTTCAGGCTGAAGGGGTTGGGATTAGATTTATTCACACCATTCAAATTCTCAACACGAATCAAATAGCAATACTGTTCCTTTAGGCAATGATAATAATCGTAAAAGAAGATAAAATCGAGAATCAGATTTCGATTCAGATTACCTGGAATTCAAAAATGACTTTCAAAAAGGAAACCTGAAAAACTAATCGTATAAAAAGTGTGTCTGAAAATTCCCACCGTTTTCCTTATCAATCTTAATTTTTTTATTAAATGAACCCAATACAATGTACTTCTCCTCTTCTATTTCTTCTTCATTTTATATTTGATTTGGAGATATGTTTTTTTTTCAAGAAAAGGACTCCTGTTATTTAATACTGGAGAAGAGTTCTTCCTATTTTCAATTACAATCGAGAAGCAGCGTGATGGTTAGTTAGTTAACGTGTTCAAATATTTTTTTAAGGATATTTAGTATAAAATTCATTGAGTTCTAAAAAAACTATTAGATTATGCTTAAATATACATGATTTTTCTGATATTTCTTACAGATTTATTACTACAAACGTAAGAAACCTAAAAAACCTCATAAATTCAAATTACAATGAAAATAGAAGAGTTTATTTAAAAGTCTTTAAACCAAACATTTTCCGAAACTTTTGTTTCTATAGACATTCAGAAAATTATGTTTCTAAAAAGTTGCCTGACAATAAATTAAAAATAAATACTTTGAAGTTGATTTGAACAAAATTTTCACTAGAGACATCTTATGGTGAGATGAGACTCTCTCATTTTAATGTGAGTTTCGAATCCTGGATTATAATCACATACATGAGAAACGCCAAAAAATGTCCTTTTTAATATAATGTTTACGCTTATAATTTCACCAGTTAATTTATTAACTGGCGAAAATTAAGTGTGTAAATACTTTACAAATCTGAATTATCTCCAGTTATAAGAGTTGTCGTATATAAATAATAGCATAATTTATTCAAGCGATAATTATAAAGCCACAATTAAAGAACTGAGCTTATATTCATATTGTTTTTTCTTACATCTCATCAAAGATAAAGAAGAATATGGAAGTCTGTGCATTAACGGGGCTGACGACCGTCATAGGCTGATTTAAGTGATCACTATACACACGTATAACATTAGCCGATTGTACTCATTATTGACAACCACACAACTCAAATTTTTGGTTATATTAATATGAACCAATTTTGAAGCATTGTTCTTGAATTATTAGAACTTCACTAGAGAAATCTATTGATGATATGAAAATAAGCTTTTTATTGAACAAAAACTTTTTTATTAGTATGTGACATACTCAAAATGTTACTATTTTAGCTCTTAATTTTACCGGTTAATTTATTTACAACACTTTGAGCATGTCCAAATACTTCTTCACAACTCTGAATTATCTCCAATTATAAGAGTTTTTGTATATATAATAACTTAATTTAATAAAACGTTAATAATAAAACCATAATTATAAAACTGAGCTTTTTTTTCAAACGAATAACCAAGACACAAAAGTTCTAATAAAATAAAATAGGTATTTTCTAAATATACAAAAAGAGACTGGGATAAATGAAAAGCCTTACTCACCAACGAAGATTTCCATCAGTAATTGGGAGGTTGAGTGTAGATTTTCTTATGTTCTGTAGGTATTAGATGCTTTATGAGAAATACAAGTGGAATTACAAGACAGTCCTTGGGAAAACTTTCTAAGACATCTATCCACATTGGTTTGTTTTATTTCTAGGAAAAAAATAATTGAAAGATTGCCCGAATGAGATTAGTCGAAATGAACTAGATAGTCTCAGTTTACAAGTGCTCATTAAAACCATTGATTGGATATGTCTCTTCTTATCTGTACATGTTGGCTTTAATTGTCGTACGGAGGGAGTTTAATTGTAAAAATAAAACACTTGTACAACATCATTTTCTTGGGTTTATTAATGTTGACAAGACTAGTTTCGAGAACAATAGATATTCTCATAAGAATATGGTAAAAATATGTCTGTAGTTCTCAAAACTAGTCGTGATGACATTAATGATCTCGAAAAAGTGTTTTGATAAAAGTTTTTTTTTGACATTTCAACAAAGGTGAAAAAAATGTAAGGGTATTTTAGGTATTTACAGGACTTACGACTTGTCATAGACTGGTTTACGTTATCGCTTTATACAAGTGTAACATATATGATTCTACCCATGATTTACAGCCAAACCACTCAAATTTTGGAACTGTACAAAGTGGTTAGATAAATACATCTTTTAAAATTAGAGTTACCACTCCCCCGTCTCTTCGTCAGGATAATTTCTACACCACCATGCAAACAATAGTGATGAGTGCTAGAATGCAAACAATAGTGTATTATTTCGAAACGTATCCGTCAAAACAATCATTGAACTATTCACTATTGTTTGCTTGCGTGTAGTGATTGTCCTAGCAAAAAGACGGAATCTTCTTGAAACTATTACTGACTATAACTGAAAATGTAACTACTCATCTTTTATTTTATTTATTGTTTCGGCATTAACGTTGTGGTAAGACATGTTACAATGATTAAAGAAAACACTTGTTTTTTACCACTTGAGTTTTATTATAGACTACATGTTTCAGAAGTTAAACTTCCATCATTCAGGTCTGTATAATAACTAATAATAATAGTTATTATACAGGACCTGAATGATGGAAGTTTAACTTCTGAAACATGTAGTCTATAATAAAACTCAAGTGGTAAAAAACAAGTGTTTTCTTTAATCATTACTCATCTTTTCGTCAGGACTATAACTACACTATTGCTTTTATATGCATTTTAGCACTAATCACTTTTATTTGCATGCTTGTTTAATGATTGTCCTGACGAAGAGACGGGTACATCTTGAAACCGGTAGAAAATCTCGGTGAGACGTTATATATAATTTAATCCGTAACATCGCTTCCATTTTGAAAAAAAAATGATTCTTAGTAAAATAATGTAAGCTTTTACGTCGATACTTTATATCCTGTTATCCTTTTTAATTACGACACCGTAAGGATCTGAAAATTAATTGGAGGTTTAATCATGTTACTTGAGAGCGAAGGCAAAGGTGTCGGATACTTTAGGTGATGTTAATTGAAGTTAATTAACTAAGATTGTTAGCAAAGGAGGTGTCGAATTCAAAGATAAATTCAAAGGATGTAAGGAATCTCAATTTCAGTCCGTTTCCACTCAAGGATTTTTCATTTTGAATCGATGAAAGGGAGGACCAAGTAGTCGAGTATCAAAATGTTTGTAAAACACTCACATATTTTATTGATGGAACTAAGGAAAACTGTTGAACGAATGAAATAATATAATTTATTTACAACATTTTGAGTGTGTCCAAATACTTGTTCACAAAATCTGGATTATCTCCAATTACGGGAGTTATTTTCATATTATTTTTTTATCTTACAAATAAATGTCTAATGATGTTCTAGTGATTCAAGAATAATGTTTCAAAATTGGTTCATATATATGTATATACAACTTCCAAGAATTTGAGTAGTGTGGTTGTCAATAATGGGTAGAATTGGTGAATGTAGCACGTGTGTAAAGTAATTACTTAAACCAGTAAATGCCTAGACTTCAATATTCTTCTTCATATTTGATAAGATGAAAAATAATATGAATATAATTTATACTTAAGGAACTAATATTGTCATTTTCTATTTTATAATTAAAATGTAACATTGTTTTAAAATCACTTTATAGTCATTTCAAAACAAGGTTATATTTTAATAATGAAATAATTATTAATTTATTTTTATTAATTGATTCAGCAGTCACCGTGTGGTAATATCTGTCATCATCATCTTCTAAAGGCAGCGCCTTGTTGTGTCAGCCACTTGTCTCTGTCAGTCGCCATCCTCTTGAGCTGCGAATAGGAGGAGACGTCCATGAGCCGCTTCAAATCCTGGAAGTATGAAGTTCTTGGGCGGCCTCTTGTTCGTTTTCCCAAGATTCTTCCTTCGAAGATGTTGCTAAGAAAGGTGCTATGTCTAATTGAGTGCCCTATTAGCTTGGCCTTCCTCTTCAAAATATGATTTATAAGCTCTCTTCTTTCTTTTACGTCCTGCAACACCTTTTCGTTGGACTTCCTTACGACCCATGATGTTTTGGTCATCTTCCTCCAAACCCACATCTCAAATGCTTCAAGCCGGTCTTTTTCGTACTTTTGGATGGTCCAGGTTTCACACCCATACAACAAAACACTCCAAACAAAAGCCTTTATGAATCCTTTTCTTACTTCAATTTTTAAATGTTTGTTTGATAGGAGGCTGTACTTTTTCATAAAAGTTTGCTTGGCTAGCGTTATCCTCTTTTTTATGTCTAGGGTACATTTATTGTTATATGTTAGCGTGCTACCCAGATAACAGAATTGATCCAACTGTTGAATTACTCTATTTCCGAGAAGTATTGTTGGATGGAGGTCAGATTGCTCTTTTTCAACGATCATTGATTTTGTTTTGGCGGCATTAATTTTCAAATGGAACTTATCCAGAGCATTAGAGAGAGTGTAATATCTGTATAAAGTATTATTAATATAAGTTTTACTAAGCATATACCACTATTTATTAATGTTTACGGTGTTTGAAAATGATGCGGAATGCATCGGAACAGGTGTCACAATCGATTTAAAGAAATAGCAGCATTAACCAAGTAAAATTTAAAAAATATATATACTTGTAATTTTAAATTAAAACACTTTTTAATGATTTCTTTCAACTTTTTTACTATAAATACACATGATAATGATATTTTGTGGCGTTTCTAATGTGTGTAATTATAATCCAGGATTCGGACGTCACAAACTAATAAAAGAGATCCTGCTAAAAAAAATGTTCTTTTTTCATCTCACCAATAGATGTCTCTAGTGAAGTTCTAGTGATTCAAGAACAATTCGGTAGTGTAATGGCAAAGGGGTATATCTGTCAAATTTTTCATTTTCTAAGTCTGTTCCACAAAATGTCTAAAATAGTGTATTCCATGATCTAGCAAAAGGATATAGATGTAGTTGCAATTCTCATTTAGTTTTATTAAGATATGTGCACATTAAAATACATAAAACAAATGAGTTATTTAATTTCACAAGTTTGTTTTTGCTCTTCTGTAAAATTTGGTCTGAGACAGATATACCCCTTTGCCTTTACACTTTTGATTTGTGAGAAGATTTGGACACTGAATATATTATTAAGAATCTTTTTTACAAAACTCACATCATTTTTATGTCTACCCATTTACGAATCCAATTTGTAAAAGTTTTAATGTTTCTTTGCGAGTTTACTGCAAGAAACGTTGACGCTAAACTAAAATACTAGAACAGGCGTAAGTGGCAATGTTTCGCTAGTTATACGGCCTTTTGAACTGCCAGACCCCAGGTGCACAGAGCCTAGAGGTGGCTAACTCAATTAAGTAAATAAATGAACATTCTTGTGAGAGAAGCTAAATGTCTGCGCAAACCAAAAGCGGACACATCCACAACAAAAAAAACATATTTTTTTTTAAATATAATTTATATTTGAAGCACCAACGTTGTGATTTTCAATTTTTTTAATTAAAATACTTTTTTTTAAAACACTGTAAATATTTTATTATAACTTAATTATAATGTCTACCGGTTTCGAAGCTAACCGCTTCTTTATCAAGACTGATTAATACTAGTATAAATCAGGCGGCATCAATAATTTACATGTATATATACATTTTTGTTCAAATTTTATTAATAAAGTTACATTTTTAAGTACAAGATAATACAATTTCTAAAGATTTATACATATGGCAAACTTATTGTTTTTGATTCGCTGTGCCTCTCCAAAAAAAAAACTGACCTCTTGTGCTTGGAGAGGGACTTACACTCAAGGTTTAATGTTTTATATAATTAGTAATATAACAGTCTTTTTTATATTTTTTTTTCAAGATTTATATGTAATCAGCATAATTTTTTTTCGTAAGAATTTTTTATTTCGTAAGGGAATTTTATTGAAATATTCAATTCCCAAATATTTGTTAAGTTTTGTTGAAATTGTTTAGTATTACATTTTGGAGTTGAAAAATCATTTAATAATCTCGAAGATAAACTTTTTTTTTAAATTCATATATATATATATATATATATATATATATATATATATATATATATATATATATATATATATATATATATATATATATATATATATATATAAATATATATATTTATATTTATATATATATATATTTATATATATAAATATATATATATATATATATATATATATATATATATATATATATATATGAATATATATATATATATATATATATATATATATATATATATATATATATATATATATATATATATATATATATATATATATATATATATATATATATATATATATATATATATATATATATATATATATATATATATATATATATATATATATATATATATATATATATATATATATATATATATATATATAAATATATATATATATATATATATATACATAAATATATATATATATATATATATATATATATATATACATAAATATATATATATATATATATATATATATATATATATATATATATATATATATATATATGTATATATATATATAAATATGTGTGTGTGTGTTTGTCTACGTATAAAATAATATTATTCACAACAGCTGAATAACGAGGTATTACATTTTCGACGGAAATCATAAATGTCTTATGATATTATATATTTTTAAAGATAAAAAACGTTAAATTTTTTTTAATTGAGCTTCGGAATACTAATAAGTAACATGAATTAATCCAACTTATCATTCCATTAATTGAAACTTAATAATAAGTGTTGAAAACTGATAACCCTGGAGGGAGTCGCATCTAGAGCTTGCGCTTTGATGTTACTTGTCTGCCATAAGCTTCGATTATAACTTTGTTTGAATAGTTTATGAACTAATCACAGGTGGCTGGCTGCATTAGATGATTCTAGAGCTGTTTATATTCATGAATACAGGTTAATGAAGTTCCTGTGTCGTTAAGTCGTATATATCGCGTTCAAACTATTTTTAAATTTTACGTAAATTAACCCAAAGGAAAATGAAATATGATTGCAAGATTATAAATAGTCGTAAACCCAGTGAATGACCAGACTTTTAAGATTCAAATTCTCTAACTTTGAAAAGACGCTTCGTCTCTGTTGATAGATCTAATATATCTTAAGAAACGGTAACCCATTGAATCTGGTGCACATTCTTCTTCTTCTTACTCTTATCACAGATCCAAGGATACGTATTTTAATTAATGTATATGTATATTATTTCGAGAAATAAAAATACTTTGTGTTCTGATCCACTCACGTGAGTTGATCAGAAGACAAAGTATTTTTATTTCTCGAAATAATATATCAATATGATCCACAAAGTTAATGCTTTCAATATTCAAAACAATGTATATGTATATTCATTTGTGCATGTATGTGTGTATGTATATATATATATATATATATATATATATATATATATATATATATATATATATATATATATATATATATATATATATATATATATATATATGTATATATATACATATATATATAAATATATATATTTATATATATATATATATATATATATATATATATATATATATATATATATATATATATATATATTTATATATATATATATATAAATATAAATATAAATATATATATATATATATATATATATATATATATATATATATATATATATATATATATATATATATATATATATATATATATATATATATATATATATATATATATATATATATATATATATATATATATATATATATATATATATATATATATATATATATACATATACAGTTTCAAGGATGTATACTATATTATCCTTAAGTGTTTTTACCTGGAATTAGTCGAAATCAAAATAACTTTTAACATTAAGAATTTACTCAACCAGAAAGAGTGGCTGTTTGTGGGGTTTTTTAAAATATGTATAGTCCCTCTCCAAGCACAAGAGCACAGACTCTTTTATGAAGAGGCACAGCGAATCGAAATATAAAAGTTCTCCATATGAATAAATGATTCAAATGTTTTATGTTATAAATAAAAATGTAAATATATTAAATGAATAATAAAAATATATATTAAAGATTGTTGTATAGCATTAAGTACTTAGAAAGAAATTCTATATTACCATATCTTTGACACCATTCTTTATTATAATGAAGCTATACAAATGTGTTTATTTATTTTTACAAAGTTTTTATTTTAAGCAAGTTATCTTAATAGTTTTCTTTCATCGTGATATTTTCACGGGCTGTCGACAGATTTCCATATATCACGAAATATTTTGGTACCGGAGCTTCTTGCATGTTCGTGGGAATATTTTTATGTATTCTGCCATAGTATTATACCAGCGGTATGTTTATTAATCTGGAAATTCTTTCTTCTGATGAAAGACGTGGGCACGTAATAAAACCAGCATCTGGGGTGCCGACATCTGGTATGTGCAACATTGCAAAACGTATAAAGATGGGTTGATGTTTTAAAATATGAATATAAATTAATTTTGGTGTACTTAATGTGAACGGGTTATAAATAAACCTTACACAGTGTGGAAATTGCATCGAATAAACGGATAAGTGTCGATATCTGTTAAAAATATTTTGTATACAAATTTAATCTATGTTTATAAAAATGTGAATTGATAACACTTCTAGAGTGTGTTGTGTGTATCATTGTTCATATATCTGGATAAAATTGGAAGACGAAAAGATATGTCAACAAAAATTTGGAAACACTCAAAATATTGCGAATAAAATAATTGCTCAAAACATTACCTTAATTAAAACTGCATACCACACGTGTTTTTTACGATGAAATCTTCAAGAACATGGATGTCTGGGTATATACGGGGATTACGACCCGTCATAGATTGATTTCAAGTGATCACTTTTTACACGAATAACATGTACCATTCTACTTATGATTGATAACTACACTATTCAATCTTTTGGAACTCATTAATATACGAGTATGTATATATATATATATATATATATATATATATATATATATATATATATATATATATATATATATATATATATATATATATATTATATATATATATATATATATATATATATATATATATATATATATATATATATATATATATATTCAGTTTTGCATGTTTTCGGAATGACCAGAAAATTTACTATATTCCAGAAAAAGCGGAAAATTTTTAACTTAATATTTACCCGCTACAGGGCAGAAAGTGTTGTTTTTGCATTTTGAAGAAAATGTATTGTTTAATAATTTTTTTAAATATACTTATTATTTTTCAAAAAGAGAAAAAAACCTTTCTTAAAAAGATCTGTTGCACAGTAAAAATTTCAATAAGTGGCTTGATATTTATTTTTAAATGTATAATTATATTTTTAAACTTTAAAAACGTTCTTCAGAAAAAAAATCAAGTTTTTTTATTTATGACGTTCTTGAAAGGAGTGAGCGATATGTGTATGTGGGTATTTTACATGTTTATATATTTGTATATATATATATATATATATATATATATATATATATATATATATATATATATATATATATATATATATATATATATATATATATATATATATATATATATATATATATATATATATATAAATATATATTTATAAATATATACATATATATATAAATATATATATATGTATATATATATATATATATATATATATATATATATATATATATATATATATATATATATATATATATATATATATATATATATATATATATATATATACATATACAGTATCTACTCAATGAATTAGGGCCACGCAGAATTTCGCGCATTTTCTCAATTCAAACAGGAATAACTCAGAGAAAACCTTGAATAAAACAACATTGAATTTTATTTACACATGAACACTTTATTACGCTTAAATTATGCATATATTTTCGTATAAATATAGTTAGTATTTAGTATTTCCACCTTTGGCAGAAATAACTGCCTCAATTCTTTTTGGCATACTTAAAATGCACTGTTTTATCATTTTTTTATTTCTTCGTCTTCTGACCATATTTTTTGAATATTTTTTTTAGACAGTCTACTGTCGGATTTAAAAATGAGTATACCTTATTTTTTAACATGCTCCATACGTTTTCTATAGGATTAAGGTCCGGAAAATTTCCAGGCCAGGGGAGCAAAGGCAGATTTTTGTTAGACAAAAATTTTATTATTGATTTAGCCCGGTGGGAAGGTGCCCCATCCTGCATGAAGGTGTATGGACCTTCTGTTGGGTCGAGTGTATGGTAGAAGGGCAATAAAATTCGTTCGAGGACCTGCTTATAGGAATTTTGGTTCATTGTTCCTTCCACGAAAAACAACGGAACAGGTAAATTGTTAATAATACATGACCATATCATTGTTGCAGGGGGGTGTTTGATAACTTTTACCACACAGGCCTCATTGTAACGTTCCATTGGTGTTCTCCTGACGAATCGACGGCTCTCTGTCACGGCTTCTAACCGGCACTCATCACTAAAGATGACCTGAAAAATAATGAAAATTTAAGTTTAATTCAAATATATAAGTTTATTTACTAAAATGATATGTTGAAAATTCAATTTAAATAAATACCTTTTTCCAATCATCTACCGAGTAATTTCGATGTAGCCTGGCCCATTTTAATCGATCCGCTTTCATTCGTGGTGTCAATTTTGGTACTTTTACAGGGCGCCTGCATTTCAGATTTACTTCGTAAAGACGTCGCCTCAGTGTTGATACCGATATATTTATACCCTCTTCTTCCAATTTTATTTTTAATGTTTTTGCTGATGCACTGCGGTTTTCTAAGGCACTTTGAACGATTTTTCGATCAGTCCTCGGTGTTGTTTTTCTAATCCTACGACAGTTCTTTCGCCGATTGCTGGTGGCGGGTGACTGATTTTTTATTGATTTTGAAATTCTGTCCACTGTTTGACGAGAAACGTTTTCTTTTTTTGAAATTTCTCTATTAGATAGTATTCCTAATTTCAGTAGCACTATAACACTAGACTTTTTTTCCTCAGAAATGTCTTTACTTTTTCCCATTTTGTCCTTTTCAAAAAAAACACTTGTGTTTACAAAAAAAATTTATACTTTATGAACTAAAATTAAAAATTAAGTTTTTTTCACAAGACACGATAACTATATAACCTCTCTGAACAAAACAACAACTAGAACTCAAGAAACTTCACTAATAAATGAGATAGGACTATTTTTTGAACATTCAACTATCTGTCTACCTGTGCTAATTAGGGACCTTTCTCAAAAAAAGGGTTTGAAATTTTGTAAAGGCTTAAATAATCCAGGTATATTTTACATATTATTGAAGGTAATATACATGATATTAGATGTCAATAGAAAATTTAAAGTATTTATGTAAAATAAATATAATAATCCAAAAGATTTCAGAGTATTCAAAAAAATAATGGGTGGCCCTAATTCATTGAGTAGATACTGTATGTATATATATATATATATATATATATATATATATATATATATATATATATATATATATATATATATATATATATATATATATATATATATATATATATATATATATATATATATATATATGTATATATATATATATATATATATATATATATATATATATATATATATATATATATATATATATATATATATATATATATATACATATATATATATATATATATATATATATATATATATATATATATATATATATATATATATATATATATATATATATATATATATATATATATATATATATATATATATATATATATATATATATATATATATATATATAAATGTTGAGTACAGATCTTTTTATCTCGATGTGTGTAAGATCCTTGCCGAATTATTTCACAAACTGGGATTTGCCCAAAAACATGATTAGTTTTTTTTACCATTTTTTTTTTCCATCCCATGAATCCCATAAAAATCCCATAAATACCGATACGTAAAGAGAATACGAACAATTTGTTTTATCTATCTTAACATAACTCGTCCTTTAATATTTTTTGGAGAAGTGGAGAAACCCTGATTTGTGAACAAGGCATGTGCAAAATGTTTCATTGAAATTTTTCGCAAATATTACTTACAAAATACAAACCTTGACTAATAATCTAAATATGCTTTCTTTGAAAATATCTTCCAAACAACAAGAAACACAACTTAGAGTTTACTTAAACCCTTCTTATTCTTAGCCAAGTTTATATCTCCCCGAAGCCCATATTCAACCCCTAAGGGTTGCGTGCGAGCATTAGGCTATAAATTAATACATTTTCTTCTGCCTTTTCCGGTAAGTGTAGCCTTAGGCCAAGTATAGCCTATCTCTGTCCCGAATTGGCCTTAACTATTTCGGCAGCTTACAGTCGTGCTTTGAGTCGAAACACCCTCCTAGCAAGGCTAACCGCCCTCTAATTCTATTATTTATATTGAACCAATATTTTCGCTAATGGTGTCGCAATTTACAAGCACTTATTCATATGATTTATATCTTCAGTGAATTAATTATACAACACTTTCCTTATCATTCATCGTTAACTTTGTGTAATACCACTTTTATGACTGTGACTACCGGTTTCGGAAAAATCATTTCATAACCATGTGATTACAATAAAATAATTATGGTTTGACATTTGTACAAAAATAATATTTTGAAAGAGAGAAAGAAGACAAATGAATCACAATAGGAATATTTTAAAAAGTGGACTCGAAGTAAAATTTAGTTTGTTATTTATTATGGGTAAGTCTTTATTGATCGATTTACGTATTTCTAATTTTTTTTAATTATCTAAACAATGACCAGTTTTATTTAAATATAAAATTTCTATACATACCCGTTGAATTATTAAAATTATTCTTTCAAAGTTTTAATTTCAAACCGCAATAATTTTATTTTAATGACCTGATGATGGAATGATTATCCCGAAACCGTTAGTCACGAATAAGTGTTTATAAAAGTGGTATTACACAAAGTGAACGATAAATGATAAGGAGAGTGTTTTATTACAATACCACAAAGTTAACAATACTTTAATTATACAAATAAATTAATTATACATTTTATTCAATAAAAATTGACATCATAAAGGTATGTAAAATAGTAGCGAATGGGAAAATTTTACATCAGGAACATAATTTTTGTTCGGTATAAAGGTCGGTAAAGTTAGGTATGTTTTCTAGAGATGGAAAGATTGATAAAAATGAACAACAATATGTTTTGGCAAATAAACCATTTTGGCTAAAGCTAAACCGGCAGTGCACAAGGAAATAATTCTAATCTTAATGTATTGAAAGAATCATGGACTTGGCAAAATATGAAAGAAGACTGAATGCATTCACTCAGACAAGTATGCCTCTTCTACATTCGTACATCTCCTCATACATGCCCACCGATCATGCCGACTCCTGATCAATTTATTTGTAATAGTTTGATGTTAAATGCCCAGTTTTTTTCGGTCTTGCTCAACTCTTATTTCTACTAAATTCGCCTCGTAAACATGTAACATTGTTTTTTCTTCACTTATTTGTCACTTACATGTCCAAAACTATCGCAAAACACCTTTATTAATTTTATCGATAATACCAATCTTAGCCTCGCATTATTTCCTTATTTCACCATTCGAACATCTATCATACATCATTTTTATTTATATCTAAATGATAAATATCGTCTTCTTCTCCTTCTCTTTCTAGATCCTAAGGATCTGTGTGTGCTTCCGCTTGTAGCTCTTGGGATGTTGACTCCCAGCTGTCTTTCCAGCTTTTTGGAGGTCTGCCTGGGAGTCTGCATCCTTCAGGGATTCCTTGAAGGGCGATACGTGGAAAGATGTCATCTGACATTCTGTTTATATGTTCATTCCAGTATCGTCTTCGTTGTAATGATAAATATGACTTGCGAAATGTAAGGAGTGTATTTGTCAATCAATAGTGAATGTTACACGTTTCTAAAATGATCACTTAAACGAGCCTATGACAGGTCATAAGCCCTTTAAATACAAAAATTTCCTTTTTCTTCTTCAACTTTATGTGGGTATCAATATTTTAAACTAACACATGATATTCACTGTATTTTTTTTAATATCACCCTAGATTATGACAAAATATGCAGGACTGATTACCTTTGTATATCCAATTAACGATCAATGTAACACTGCTTCAATACGACCCTTGTGCCCTGTACACCATTGTGTGCATATAAGGATAAAAAAAAAATATTTAATAAATTTGTTGCCATTTGGAACAAAATTTCTTCGAACCGACCAAAATGACGCAATCTGAGGACTAAATCAGTCAAAACAATTTTCTTGTTTTCATTTCACGATCCCAAAAAAATATTTATGTTTCGTCTTTTTTTCAATTTACGAAATTAAATTTTCTCCAACGTTCGAATTGTTATTTTACGATGACAAAAACTCCTAAAACTAAGATGTTTGTTTAGTACTAGAAAAATATATTTTAATATCCATCACAGCAATACACAATAGACTTAATCTACCCTAGTATGTATATGACAGACAGCGATGCCCAAAGCATGTTTTGTTTTTTATTAAAGATGTTTTATGTACGTTACATCCTATTAAAAAGAAATCAGTGTTATTCCAACCCATGATCCCGTATTGATATATGCCCATGGACATAAAATTGTTCGTAAAAGACAAATTTTAGTGTGCCTTTCTTTCTACTGTTGACATTTTAATTACCTATTCCACCCTCCTTAATTTAAATCTCACTGATAAGTTTTTAATATAAATTGAAAATTAATAATAATAATAAATCCCTTACCGCACCCCAATGGTGCATAGGGTACTGCTTCATATAAACGCAGTGTTATCTCGATCGATTACACATGAAGGAAAAGTGATCAGCCCTCCACTTCAGGTACCAGTCCAGTGTAATATTGAATAAATATTAGAGTGAAAAAATCACTTATATTTTATTAAACCCCCCTGGGAATCAAACCCGGAACCTCCAGAACGGTAGGCAAGCATGCTGACCATTACACTAAGGAAGCGGACAAGAAATTATAATATTTTTTTTTATCTCAGGCAGGAGTGGTGTAGCGTTTTACTACCAAAGCTCTGCATACCCCTTCGTCGTGATGGTTGGGTAGTTATTTTTATTTTAGTGAAATTTTTATACGGTAGGAAGAATGACTGACCTATATTTTCACGTTATAATTTCGATTTTATTTAGTTTGAAGCTGTTGATCGAGTGTAATACTGATCGTATAAATAATTTTTAGATTAGATTAAAAACCTTTCGTCCCTATATTACGTATCAGTGGCGTGATGGTTTTATATAAATAAATAATATATAAATAATAGTGTGAATTTTTCACTTTTATATTTAATTAATATTACCCTGGACTGGTACCCAAAGCGGAGGGCTGATCACCTTTCCTTCATGTGTTAATGATCAAGATAACATGCGTTTATATGATGCAGTGCTCTATGCACAATCGGGTGCGAATGAGGGCTTTGAAGATGGTATATACACATGTGTGTGCCAGTATATGATTTTGTTGTAATCAAGCATACTCGTGTATTTATGTATCTTTAATATATTACTTTATTTTACTGTTAGTGTTCTATTATTTATTTTTTTTAATTTGTGTTCATATTTTTTTCTACTTGTTGTTGATCGCTGACAACATGAAGGCAAGGTCAACATCAGTCTTCTTCAAATTCTTAGTTTAAGACCTTACAAAATATGAATTAAAAATAGTAAGTACTTACACAAGTTTTTCATAAACGAATAATTATCAGTTCAATAACCCTGATGATCTTTATCTTTGCTCTATGTATTTGAACATATCTTTTAAACAGAAAAAATACTATTTTATCAAATTTAGTATCTTTCCTTTCAATCGAAAACCAGCCCTCAAGGTACAGAAACAATAAGTTTTTAAAAAATGTTTTTAAAGAACGTGCTTCTAGTGTAACTTGGAAATAAAGTTTCTGAGAAAAGGGATATAGAATTCGAGTTGTTATAAGAAGTCAAATTATTATTCAGATTCGGTTTCAAGTTATGTAACGTTATAAAACCGTAAGTTATATTGCTTAAAAAGTTTTCCAATACGAAATTAATTTGTAACTTGAATATTTTAAAGAAAAATAAGAAGAAAATGTATTAGAATGAAGGTACGTTAAAAAAATACAAAAAATGAAACATTTTTTTCAACAACTTAAAAATCATACGGATTTAAGTTGAAAAAATATTAAAATTTTTGAAATATAAAGCAAATTACAAGTATACAATACATCTTTACAACCAATATAGACTGTAAAAACTTCCTCCTAATTCCCTGGTCTGGTATAAGAGCACTTGCTTTCCATTCAGACCCAAACATTTTTTTAAAAATCTTATGCATATTAAAAGCTGTCCCACCGCATGCCCAGATCTGATACAGAAGCATATAGGCTTTCTGACAGATCTGCTCTTGCTAAGCAATTTTTTAAACTTAGTTGTGAAATTTACTGAAAATGTGAAACAATATAAAATTGTATCCCGGTTTTACTGTGAAATCACATTAAAAGCTTTCAATATACTTGTCACTGCCAATCTAAATAAATAAAAGATTGTAAGTCCATCACCAAATTTTCTAGAAGTGCCCCGATGTAGGCAGTGAAAGGGATTAATATTTAGTTCAATAAGTCAGCTAGATCCGATTCCGACTCGACGTTGGCCGGTACACAGACGCTTACAACCCCGACTAGCACAGCAGACAGACACGGAACAGTGCAAAGACATTTACGGATAAGGGAATTTTAAATCTTATTTCAGCAATTAATCAATCATGCAAAGCTTTTCGCAGTCAAATATAAAAATAAATACTACTGCTTTCAAAGTCCCTATCACTGTAAGCGGGACTTAAGTTAATAATAACTACTGTGATAACCAATTAAGACTAAATGTACTTTTTTTTTATAAAAACATAACGTAACATGTTTTTGTGACAATCAAAAATTATCCTTAAATATATAATCACTAGAATAATTAAGTAGTTTACTGTTACTCTGTTTGCATTATTTAATAATTTTTAAATATTTTTTCTTCTTCGAATATTTCTAAGACATACTGTTTTATTATAACATTGATATACACAAGGCATAAGTTAATGTGTTTTAATTACTGTACCTTAAAATATAACTAGATAGTTTTTACTTTATTATATAACATGCAGTTCCATCAAGAAATGTCAGTACAAAACTTAAATTTACCTAATAAATCAGATTTAAAATTCAATTATAAATAGCACAGGGCACTGCATCATATAAACGCAGTGTTATCTTGTCGTTAATATATGCAGAAAAGGTGATCAGCCCTCCGCTTGAAGTACCAGTCCAGGATAATATTGAATAAATATTACAGTGAAAAAATCACTTATATACCTCCCCCCCTGAGAATTGAACCCGGAACCTCCGGTAAGTATAAGTATAATTATAGGTTATATTTCTCTGCTTTCTATCACTCTTTCGATACCTTTTTCCGTAAAACATTGTTTGGTTAGAATAAAAAGGCAACTTTTCTAACAAAAATGTTCACACATGCGATTGATACGTGACGCTAATTTGAATGCCCGGTATTAACCCGTTGTTTTCCGAACCCTTTGAGTTAGCCTTTGGCCATCCCCGTACACAAGACGCGCTGAAACTTTAGCCTTGGGTTAAACTTCACCCCGACACTGCGCACAAACGAACCGACCCCCGTACCTACGTCTACGTTTTAACCGTCTGTGGCAATATTATCACGTAATCACTTTATCCGAAAGAACTTTCTTGGTGCTGAAACTCATTTGCGAGGTGAAATTAAGGTCGCGATAATAATTCGGTTTGAATCAATGTATTATTTTTTGACACCTCAACATAGATGAAGAAGAATTTGGATGTTCGGGCATTTGCGGGGATTACGACCGTCATAGGTTGGTTTAAGCGATCACTTTACATACATATAATATTGTGAGATGTGATTTTTTCTTATCGTTCACTATTTTTGAGTTTATTAATGTAAAAACGACTAGTTTCGAGACCTACAACGGTTTCACAAGGTCTTACACATTAATTATTTTTTGACATTTCAATAAAGATGAAGAAGAACATAGAGGTCTGGGTATTTACGGGCCTTAAGATTGTCAAAGGCTGGTTAAAGTGATCACTTTACACACGTGTAACATTCACCAATTCTACCCATGATTGACAACCACACTACTCAAATTCTTGGAAGCTCCATATATTATATAAAACATATGATCCAATTTTGAAACAGTTTAATGAATTCATTCAAATGAATCAAGATTTGGCTTAATATTTTTATAACTAACTCTTGTTGAACTGATTTGAAATTTTTGGTTGAATTAAAACCATACAAACTGATGATGTAATGTTTTTTTTAAATTATTTAATAACATTTAAACCGATTCCTAAGTAATAAACCTGTAACAGTCTCTTGTTTAAATAAAAATAAGATAAATAAAAATATATGTAACACAATTATACCTTCTATCAATAATTTAAAGGGCATAATATTAAATATCAGTTTTAGCCACAACTTGGTACATACGTTAATGGTGTTTATTATCAAATTGATAACAAAGGCGCAATTAATATCAGTTAATAATAGAACTGTATTGATTTAATTCGAAATTTATCAATAAGATAATTGTATATTGACATATCCATTCGCTTATACGAAACTCTATTTTGTTACATTACAATTAATTAATAAAAATAATAAAACCCTTACCGCACCCCAATGGTGCATAGGGCACTGCTTCATATAAACGCAGTGTTATCTCGATCGATTACACATGAAGGAAAGGTGATCAGCTCTCCACTTCAGGTACCAGTCCAGTGTAATATTGAATAAATATTAGAGTGAAAAAAACACTTATATTTATTAAACCTCCCTGGGAATCGAACCCGGGACCTCCAGAATGGTAGCCGAGCATGCTGACCATTACACTACGGAGGCGGACAAAAACAAAACATGAAGTAATGACGCCAATGCCAAAAAATAATGTAAAATCAAAAATTAAAAGAATTAATGCCATTTGTTTACTCAAAAAAAATATTCGGTCAAATTTTTAGCCACATAAAAAAGTTTTTTCATGTTTTCATGTCCAGAATGTTTAAAAAATCAGGGTTTGGATCTTGTATACATCCAAATAAAATGGTCTCTGCTTGATAAAAGCTTTATCAATCCAACATAGATGGCTCTAGTAAACTCACATTTAAATAGTCAAGAGGTTAATGATAAGTTTAAGAGTCTCAAATTTCTTTATAGTGTGGTCGTTAATCATGGGTATAATGGAGAATGTCACAAGTGTGTTAAGTGATCACTTTACCACCCTAGGAGTGTATGTTAGGACAGAAGAGTATGGAATTCCATTATCTCTGCCTACCCTTGCAGAGAAACAGCATAATGGGATAGTAGTAAAAGTATTATTGATATAATTTTGAAATATGTAGGGGTTTTGAGCGGGGTTTAATATAAATTTTACTTCAGAAATGGATTCTTGCAACTATAATGTACTAATGACTGCACTCTTAGGGCGCTTGTGCACTGCACGGAATTTTATTGTCCGGCACTCCGGTTTTTTCAAATAAAAGCGACTACGACAGTTTAACGTGATCGAGTTCACGCGCACCGTGATCGCACACCGATTCAAAGAAAGACGAACAAAAGCACAAGCCAATCCAAGCCAATCATCCGTTTTATCATGCTAACCGGACTGCCGGACAGTAAAATTCTATGAAGTGCACAAGCGCTGTTAGCGTCCCATCACTCTGACGATGTCGGTAACGACGAAAACTGGATACTGATCAATGAATAAAATGCGTAAAAAAAACTACATATACTCGAATAGTTGGTGTTTTAGTACATAATAATTAAACTTTATAAAATTTAACGATTTTGTTCTAACCACTTATTTATTTAAACAGTACACTTTAACTTACCGGTTTCGACAAAAACCTTGTCATCATCAGGGTTTATTGAATTCTAAAACATTAAAATACTCATAATTAATTACTTTCCCTTACGAAAAACTAAGGCTTTTGGTAAGGGAATGTAATTAATTATAAGTATTTTAATGTTTTTAACTAACTAACTAACCATCAGGCCGCTACTTCGCAGGGGTAGGCAGAGAGAATAGAGCGCCACACCACTCCGTCCTTGCAAACATTCTTCGCCTCTTCCACGTTCATGCATCTCCTCATACATACCCGCCGATTGTTACGACTCCTAACCTGGCCACTTTTAAGTATTTGGCATACCTGATCGTGCCGCGTTTTTCTCGGTCTTCCTCTGCTTCTTTCCTAATAACATTCGCCTAATAAATTTGTTTTACCGTTCTTTCCTCACTCATTCGTTCTACATGTCCAAACCATCTCAAAACACCTTTTTTGATTTTATCGCTAATGCTTATCTCAGCTTCGCATGTTTTTAGTGTTTTAGAATTTAATAAACCCCGACGATGACAAGGTTCTTGCCGAAACCGGTACGTTAAAGTGTACTTATAATAAAAAAGTGGTTAAAACAAAGTTGTTTAATTTTATAAAGTTTATAAAATGTGCCAAAGTATTTGCGAAAAACATTCAAGTCTTAATAATTGAGTACGTTTAATCTGAGTTTTATGTCAAAAGAAAAGTATTTTTAGTGGTACCTACTTTTCATGAATTCTAAGATTTAGAATGTTCAGTATATCAGTGATGGAATATTTCAGAAGCCCGGTATAAGAAATAATTTTCTTTTCATATGACATGAACCGTAAGAATTTTTCATTTCACTTCAATTCCTGCATTCTTCATTCTTTCTTCATTTTTCTTTACTATCAGTTATCACAATAAAAATTCTCAATGAACTTTTTGTGATAGAGCGTAAATAACAGGATTCATAATGCTCCCGACTTCAAAACAAGACTTATCATTAATTTAATTACGAATAAGGATCCAGTGATATAAAAAAAACCTTGAAAAACCTGGCGTATATAAAAATGAAAGTCATATATAACCTCGTATAACCGTTATAGTTCTCGAAACGAGTCGTGTTTTCATTAATAAACTCAAAAATGGTGGACTATACGAAAAAATCACATATTACCAAAATCGTTCGCTAAAACATATTTAAAATAAGGGCAACATGTTTTTTGAGAACTTTATACTAAAAATGAACATAACATATCGATAAAAAAGATACATGAAATTTGATACTCTTGTATATTGTTCACATGTGTTGCCTCGTTGCTCTCCACAGATTGGATGTCCGTCGTAAATTTTACGAAGGTCTCGTAATCTAGGATTAAATATCTTGTTGGAAACGTTATGCACTCGTACCAACTTATCACAATCTCCTTATCGTTCAATTTTTTAATTCTTGGAAGTTCTATTTATATGATCCAATTTCGAAACATTGTTCTTGAATCACAAGAACCATAATAAACATATTAACTGGTCCAATTATCAGATAAATAATAAAAATTAAAATGATATTTTCTGGCGTTTCTCATGTATGTGATAATAATCCAGGATTAGGACCTCACGTACTTACAAAAGATTTTCTGCTCAATAAAAACCTTTTTTTCATCTCACCAATAGATGTCTCTAGTGAAGTTCCAGTGATTCAAAAACAATGTTTCGAAATTGGTTCATATATATAGAACTTCCAAAAATTTTAGTAGTGTGGTTGTCAATAATGGGTGGAATTGGTGAGTGTTACACGTGTGTAAAGTGATCACTTGAACCAGCCTATGACGGTCGTCAGCCCCGTAGATGGCCAGAATTCCACATTCTTCTTCATCCTTGATGAGATGTCAAAAAATAATATGAAATGCATAATTAATTTCTGCATTTTCGGTGATATTAATGGCAAGTAGCGACTGGGCTGTAGTTTTTATTTCGAACAGCGAACTCATTTTACATCAATTACGCTTACGCTTGATTTGATTATTTGATTGACGCGTCAATTTGTACTACATACATCACGAAACGTGAAGTATACACAATGGTTGAGTACATTCATGGGGAACACAATGTCACTTATTGTCAATTACGGAGATTGGTACATGAAAATGCATTTCGTATTATGTTTTGTATGGATTAACCTATATACAGTCTCTAACATTTGATCTTTATACTTATATTTAAAAAAATGCAAATACTTGTTTGTTTAAAATCTTATATATCGTTAAAATTTTCACTGATTTCTTTGGAATTTTTAAACCACGTTGTATTTGAATACGCGCGTGTTTTTTGCGTACCCATAAAAATCATAATTTAAAAGACAAGTGAGTTTTACCTAAAACAGGTAACAAGTTTTTTTTCTACAGTTTTTTTACTGACATGGCAGTGCCATCTGTTGAATTCAATACGAAACGTACGTAAAATTAAACATATCTTATGGGGGACAGCTTGCTTCTTAGCTGCTGCCAGTTACAATGCTGTCGATTGTATTATTTATTCATGGATTTTTCAAAATTTCACTACTTTTTATAAATTGATTAGGCAGTAATTTTTTTGGTCATATCTTTCCATATTTAATTTAAGTTTTACTTTGTATATATCACTTTTTCTTCAAATTTATTGTGACACGCGTTTCAATGCATTCCGCGTCATTTTCAAACGGAATGCATCGAAATACGTGTCACAGTAGATTTTAAGAAATAGTGGTATTTACTAAGTAAAACTTAAATGAAAATTGCATCGCTTCACAAGTATTCTGAAACTATACATATAAGAGTGTGCTTTCTATTTTCTTTCTTTTCTATTTAATCTTGCTGAGCCACAGTAACACGTGGATACAGATGTCATAATAATAATAAAATTTTTCTAAAATTTCTTTGACACATAACAGATTTTGTTATTTGTATCAGATTCTAATTTACTATTAAATAAAATCATGTTTTGTACTCGGTGAAGACGTAATGTCGGCTATACAATTTAAAAATAAACTTTAGTTGAGAAAAAAAGTGAATAAAATCTTTTGTATTCATTCGTTTATCCATTCTTTGATCTCTTAATTTTCCTCAATATTCCCCAACTCCTCGCCGTGTTTGCGGATAATACACTTCTGAGAATCATTTATCTGCATGTTTTTCCTCCCCATCCCTCCGCCCTCTAGTTGACCTTCCGTCAATTATTGGGAGTTATTTGTTTTTATCTTCAACCCTTACCTCTCTTGACGCAGAAAAGAGGTTTCTTTTTTCCCAAATCAGTGATAAATCCAAATTGAAAGTCTACATTATTAACTTACATACTTTTTATTCGGAAAACCAAAAATAGTCACGTGAGACGGAAGAAGAAAGGAAATATTGTATAATAATTGTATTGTATAAATATCTATAGCCCACACTACTATACAATATTATTCCATTAATGTACCTTCAAATATATTTAATGGTTTTCTTTAGTAGACGTGAGATGGAAGAAGAAATGAAATATTGTGTAATAATTGTATTGTATAAATTTCTATAGCACACATACTATACAATATTATTCCATTAATGTACCTTCAAATATATTTAATGGTTTTCTTTAGTAGACGTGAGATGGAAGAAGAAAGGAAATATTGTGTAGTAATTGTACTGAATAAATTTCTTAAACCCGCACATACTGTACGATATTATACCATTGATGTATGTAAATTCAAAGATATTTAACAGTTTTTAGTGGATGTGAGATGGAAGAAGAAAGGAAATATTATGTTATAATTGTATTGTATAAACTTATTTAACCCATACACACGCATCAGTTAAATCGAATTAGATAATATGTCTCGACCAAACATAAATAACACACGATGACATGGACCGTTCGACCATTGGATCACGCATCGATTGATTTAACCGCAGTTCGCGAGAGTATTCATCAAAACATGAAATTGAAGGTCACATATTTTAAATACAAAAAAATGCCCAAGTATAATTTTAAAGATTATAAAAAATATGAATTAAATCGCTTCAATGATTTTTATTGAAAAGTTGTTTTAGGGGAATTTCAAACACCCCTCTTGGGACCGACTAAGTTAATATACGTAAAATGGAAATCATTCAAATGAGTACGAGAAAACGAGATAATTTTTTTGTTTTTGTTGTTACAAGATAAATTTACAATTTCGATAACAATTATTACATAATACATCATAATATTACATCGAAACAATAATAAATAAAAATGTCGTGTATTCTCTTCGGGGTATTATCAATAATCTTTTTTGCCGAAATAATATTTAGGTCAGACGAGTGATAAAATATTTGACGAAAATAAATCGTAATGTGAATTTTACGCACGCGCACAAACCACTATCTGAAATATGTATGCAAATACAAAAGCTACTTCAAGTATTGAATGTTTGTCTGAGCCTCTTTAGGGAAATTATCGTCATAAAATTTGGCGTGGAAAATATGAAACTTTAGTATTTTTCCATCGTATTGAATTGTTTTTTTTTTGTAATTTTTATTTGAAGCACTAACTTTGTGATTTTCAATTTTATAATTAAAATGTCACTTCATTTTTAAATCACTATATATATATTTTATTACAACTTAATTGTAATGTCTACCGGTTGCGAAGTCAACCGCTTCTTTATCAAGACTGATTAATACTATAGTATTAATCAGTCTTAATCAGCCATTTTATAATTAGAATGTAACTTTGTTTGAAAAATCACTATAAATATTTTATTTTTACTTAATTATAATGTCTTCCGGTTTCGAAGCTAACCGCTTCTTTGTCAAGACTGATTAATAAATAAGTTTTGATAAAGAAGCGGTAAGCTTCGAAACCGGTAGACATTATAATTAAGTTGTAATAAAAATACAACTGTAATAAATGTAATGTAATAAAGTTAATTTAAAACAAAGTGGCATTCTTATTATGAAATCATGAGTATATAAAAAAAATAAACATTTGTATAAAAAAAACTTAATGAGTTTTATTTCATCACACACGACTAGTTTCATAAACTACAGATGATTTCGTCTACAGGTGAGTAGGTAGTGAACTTAGATTTACTTTTCATCTAAACATGAAAACATCTGTTGTTTTTAAACTAGTCGTGTTTAATGAAATAAAACTCATTTTGTAGCATTTTACAAGTGTTTGATTTTTTTTGGATAATCAACGAACAATTATTTTTTCTACAACATTTTGAGTGTGTCCAAATACTTGTTCACAAAATCTGGATTATCTCCAATTACAGGAGTTATTTTCATATTATTTTTTGACATCTCATCAAAGATGAAAAAGAACATGGAAGTCTGGGCATATACGGGGCTGACGACCGTCATAGGCTGGCTTAAGTGATCACTTTACACACGTGTAACATTCACCAATTCTCCACACTACTCAAATTCTTGGAAGTTCTGTATATATGAACCAATTTAGAAACCTTGTTCTTGAATCACTAGAACTTCACTAGAGACATCTATTGGTGAGATGTAAAGAAGCTTTTTACTAAGCAGAAACTCTTATATTAGTATATGAGGTCCAAATCCTGGATTATAATCAGCCCGGTCGTCAGCCCTGTAAATGCCCAGACTTCCATATTCTTCTTCATCTTTGATGAGATGTCAAAAAATAATAATTATTTTTTCATTTACATAGATAAATTAAAACATACACGTATTCAAATACAACGTTGTGACTAAATTTCAAAACAGTATATAATTAAAAATAAAAATAATTTATAATAAAAATCTCGATGAGTGGTTATATACCAATATTATTAACATTTTTGTAAAAAAATAAATAAGTAAAAATGACTAACCACAAAGTAAATGCTTTAAATATTAATAGTATTGAGAATATCAAAATAATGTTTAAATTACTTCAGAACATTTAATCTTTTGAAAACGATAACATTGTTTAACATAATTCACCATTAATTTCAAGTAGTTTCTAGAAATGTCGTATATTGTATGCAAATTTTCCAACTGGAGACGCTCACGTAGGTGGTACCCAAATGTTTGTGAGTGTTAATTACACAGGGTGTCTTCTATGTACTATGTAAATTATGGTGAATATACCCTGGAAGGATAGGTCAATATCTAGAATAGGTCCTGAGTAAATAATTTCCAACATAACAAGGCCTGAGGATATATTATGTTAAATGTACGACCAAGGATGCCCGGAAGGTTTGTATAGTTAATTTTATTACAATGAGCGTTATTGCAAATTAATAAAAAAAATTATACACACACAAAATCATACATAGAAGATAGTGTTATATTTTAATTTTTTTCATTTGAATCCTTATCTGCACCCCAATGGTGCATAGGGCACTGCATCATATAATAATAATAATAATAATAAAACCCTTATCCGCACCCCAATGGTGCATAGGGCACTGCTTTATGTGAACACAGTGTTATCTTGATCGTTTACACACGAAGGAAAGGTGATCAGCCCTCCGCTTTAGGTACCAGTCCAGGGTAATATTCAATAAATATTACAGTGAAAAAATCACTTATATTTATTCGACCCCCCTGGGAATCGAACCCGGGACCTCCAGAACGGTAGCCGAGCGTGCTGACCATTACACTATGGAGGCAGACATAATCATATAAACGCAGTGTTATCTTGATCGTTAACACACAAAGGAAAGGTGATCAGCCCTCTGCTTAAAAAAATGTCAGTGTTATATTATTACAACAATTTTTTTACTTTTCTTTTTCTTGTTCTTCTTCTTTTTTTTTAAACTTTTATTTGTACCTAATGGTGCATAAGGCACTGCATAGTATCAATGCAGTGTTACAATAATCGTTAATTATATGGAGAGAGGGCGACCAGTCTTAAGCTTTGGGTAGGTTGAAATATAAATTATTTTTCTTCTTTTTACCATTATCTGTACCCAATGGTGCATAGGGCACTGTATCGTATCAATGGGATATTATCAAAATCTTTTGGAGAGAAGACGACTAGTCTTGAGCTTCAGGTTGGTGCTATTATATATTATTCTTCTTCTTTACACCATTACCTGTACCCAATGGTGCATAGGGCAATGCATCGTATCAATGCAGTGTTATCTTAATCGTCAACTGTATGGAGATAAAGCAATCAATCTTGAGCTTCAGGCAGAAACGAGAAACTCTTACTTAAGAGTCCACGACACTAACCACGGGACCACAACCCGACACAGTTTTTTTTGTTGAGATATATACTTCCGAGTAAATAAAATTCACATTTCGCTCACTCATTTCAAGAACGTCATAAATCAAAAATCGTCAATTTTCAGTTGTACATGTTTTCGGAATGCCCAGAAAATGTAGTATATCCCCAACAAAAGTGGCATATTTTTAACTTAATATTTACCCGCTACTGTGTAGAAAATGTTGTTTTTGCATTTTGAAGAAAAGGTATTGTTTCATTTATTTTTTTAAATATACTAAATATTTTTCAAATGGAAAAAAACCTTCAGGTTTTACCTAAAAAGATCTGTTGCACAGTAAAAAGGTCAATAAATGGATTGATATTTATTTTTGATATGTTGTGTTATATTTTTAAACTTTAAAAACGTTCTCCTGAAAAATCAAGTTTTTTGATTTATGACGTTCTTGAAAGGAGTGAGCGATTTGTGAACAAATATTTGAAAATGCAAAATCATTATATAAAATGAAGAAATGAAACAACATTAAATTATACACATGAAAAGAGTTCGCACATTAAATATGGGAGTCGAACACTTCGATATATCGTTCCAAACATTTTTAATTCGTTGCCGACGGAGGTTAGAGGTCAAAGTAAAATATGGAACAAAGGCGAAATAAAAGAATGGGTAAAAAATCAAGAGTTGATTCTATAATTATTGTGAAAAAGTTAATATTTTTATTTTTTCCTCTTTTTTGTGTGTATATTACGTTAAAAATTTATAAAAACCAAAAAAAATATGTAAAAACAACTCTACCGACAAGACACATAAGTGGCTTGGTGGGTCTCTGCAAAAAAAAAATTAATATGTTTATAATTGGTCTTTAAAACAAATGTTAACAATTTATGCAAATAAATAAATTAAAATTAAAATAAAAAATTCATAAAATAAATCATTCTGGTTTTTTTCATTTAATATTTACGTAAGTTGTTTTCCCTCCGTCGTTTGCTTGTTATATAAACCACAAGGCTTCTGAAACGCAGCCTTGTCGGAATGAATTATGGTGAAAAGTGGGGACTAAATAATTCATTAGAAAATTCTACCTTCCGGTTAGATCAAGAAAAACAACATATTTTTTTTACAATCAAGTTCAGTTTTTAAAAGTTATATTTATGAGTATTTAAATATAATTCTTTTTTGATTTCCAAAATATTGATTAGTCTTATACAAATTTTTGTCCGCCTTCGTAATGTAATGGTCAACACGCTCGGCCCCAGTTTTTTTATTTTTTTTTAATTACCTTACGTCCAAGTGACTCTGAAATCTAGCTACGGCTTATAAACACCGCTTATCATGACCCAACTCAGGCTTCAATTTTTTTATGTTTTATAGCCTATGCCTACTCGTAAGTGGATTGACTCTTTATGTTTAAAGTTACTTTAATTTCATGTAATTCATGAATAAAAATTCTAGGCAAAAACACTCGCTTTCTCGCTCGGCCCCCGTTCTGAAGGTCCCGGGTTCGATTCCCAGGGGAGGGGGTGGTCAAGTCTTGTACACTTAATTTTATTACCAAGAGTGTAATTGCAATAATAAATAAATATTCATTCACACACGTTTATAGACGTAAGTGTTACGTTGAAGAAGAAAACTTCTTCATCTTCCACTAATTTTTCTTCTTCATCTTCTTCTTCATCTTCTTCTTCATCTTCTTCTTTTTCTTCTTTTTCTTCTTATAACCCTTAACCAATGGTTAAGATAAAGGTAAAAAGAATTACACTCACATTCACACAAGTACACATCGCTCACTCCTTTCAAGATCGTCATTTATAAAAAATTGACGATTTTCAGTTGTGCATGTTTTCAGAATGCCCAGAAAATATACTATATACCAGCAAAATAGTCATATTTTTAACTTAATATTTACCCGCTACAGAACAGAAAGTTTTGTATTTTGAAGAAAATGTATTGTTTTATTATTATTTTAAATATACTAAATATTATTCAAATGGAGAAAAAACTTTCAGGTTTTACCTAAAAAAAATCTGTTGCACAGTAAAAAGTTCAAAAAGTAGCTTGATTTTTATTTTTAATACATTGTATTATATTTTTAAACTTTGAAAACGTTCATTTGAAAAATCAAGTTTTTTGATTTATGACGTTCTTGAAAAGAGTGAGCGACATGTTCATATAAAAGATTCTTTCCCTGTGAAATGCCCTGAATTTTTTTAAAAATAAATATTTTGTCACTACATCTAGAATCAAGCCATAACATTTTCAGTCATTTGCTGAGCTGCCTTCAGAATACATACATCAAGACCCTTTAACGAAAAACGGAGCATGAAAATTAGGAAATTTCGCCATAAATGTAAATTTTGATAAAATGAACACGTAAATGATCGTCGCGCGGTAATAAATTCTAGCGTCGCCCCGAAACGTGAAGCGAGCTTTCGTTCGCATTGCCTAGAGCCTACTTTGCTCAATACACACATTTTTGGATGTGAGATGAAGCGAAGATTCCTCTCACACTCTGTCGGATGACGGTTTATCCCGAGGATTCGGGAAATTAAATGCGTCTGTCGATCTAACATGAAAATTATGCTAACCGGGCCGTTTTAGTTGAAGTATCTATTTGTTTAGTATAATGTATCGTGTATATCACCATGTTAGATATGCCCTCATTAATTAATGATATTATTAAAGAAAATAATGAAAATTTAATGATCAACAAATAAAAAAAAAAAACAATTTTCCTTTCCCAGAAATTAAATATAAGTAAACGTACCTACATTTCACATTACCCATGCAACACTTGATACTTAAGTAACGTATTAGAGTAAAATAACACTAACCTATTATAATATTACCAGCATTTGTCTAAAGCTATAAAAACATCTCTTGAATGTTTTTCGCAGATACTTTGTGGCACATTTTATAAACCTTATAAAACAAAACAATTTTTAAATCATTTTATTTGTTGTTATTTTTAGGAGATTTTAAATCATATTTTTTAAATCATATTTTCATATGGTGTACGGAATACATGTTAGTTTTTGGTAAGGGAAGGGTAATTAACTATGAGTATTTCAATGTTTTAGAATTTAGTACATAAACCCTGATGATGACAAGGTTCTTGTCGAAACCGGTTGGATAGAGTGTACCAATAAAAAGTGGTTAAAACAAAGTTGTTGTATTTTAATAAGTTTATAAAAATATCGATTTTCTCACAATACCATGTCAATAGATTTTTCCATTCCACAAAACTAAAATTAAAACTTCTATTATCTTCCGTCAATTATCACTCCACGTGTAACTACTATATATTGCTTAAGTGCATATAATTGTAAAGCTATAGATATAAGGACCACCAGTCCATTTCATCTTCATGTTAGTTTGAAAATACCATAGCAAGGCGAAGCAATTGTAAAAAAAAAACAAATATTTTAATATGTTTTTAACAATAGAAATACAATCTAGTAAACTCTAAGAATCAGTGTTTAATTTGAACATTTAATACATAAAGCAAACAAAAAACCTGTCTGCGACCTATCATAACATATGGCATCGAATGGAGAGCGGACACCGTAGTAACAAAAAACTCGCTAAGAGTGTCAGAACAGAAGACTCTAAGGAGCATATCTGGCAAGAGTCTACGAGATAGAATAAAAAACACAAGGATTAGAGAAATATGCGAGATTGAAGATGTCCTTAGGTGGGGAAGGCAACGAAAAAGACAATGGTATGCGTATGTGAGGATAATGGAACCATTCAGACTCCCCAACATTGACTTACACGGCCAACTCCAACGAAACGACTCCCAGCCAGACCACCAAAGAGATAGATTTACAGCTGGGAATCGACATCGTAGGAGGCTAATCTTTCTTTTAAAAACAGACCACAAGACCTACATCAACAAGAAGTGAATGGAGATTAAATAATAAATTAAAACGTATTCGTAAAATCTATAAAAAATTATCTTCAAATAATTTAAGGTCTAACATTAATAATACCATACTCATTTTATTCATCAGACACTAGATTTTTCACCCTTAGGATGATATATCAAGATAATACGTAGCGTAGGTTGTTCAACTTAGATGGAGGCTCTGTAGTTTTTATAGGAATAATAGGCAGAATAGTCAATGTTACAAAAGCGTATAAAGTTATCACTTAAGCCAGCTATAAGCCAGGTCGTAATCCCTAAAACGCTCAGACTTCCATCTTTCTTCTTACAGAAAACAATAGATACTTACATTGTCTTAATTAAGACACTTATAATAAATATCATTTTAATTTGTGTTAATCTAGAAATATAAAATAATCGAATGACTGAAAAAGTAACAGTTACATATAGTTGGGCAATATATCCAAAATTAAACAACGTTATTGACTACCGGTTTTGGAATGCTTATTCTAAAACCGGATGTATATATATAAAATGTATATATATATATATATATATATATATATATATATATATATATATATATATATATATATACATATATATATATATATATATATATATATATATATATATATATATATATATATATATATATATATATATATATATATATATATATGATAATATGCGACGCGTTTCGTCTTATTAAGACATTATCAAACACTCTTTGATAATGTCTTAATAAGACAAAACGCGTCACATATTATCATTTATATGTAAATCACCCTCCTTATCATTCATCGTTCACTTTGTGTAATACCACTTTAAAAGACACTACTTCGGTTTTGGAAAAATCATTCCATCATTAGGTCACAACTAGACTAAAGTGAAATTGTTATAGTCTGAGATTTATAGAAATATAATACTTTAAAGAGAGAGTGAAAACAAATTAATGATAATGGAATTTTTTTAAAGTAACCATTTCACTTTAGTTTTTCACATATAGACTACATTATTGAATAAATTGAAAATTGAAATTGAATCCTTTATCGTCTGTGTTTACTTGCATTTTTGCCACTTTACTGATTACACCTGGAGCTCATTATTCTGTATGAATTTATGATAACGTTGTAAATTGAAACTTTAAATGAATTTGTAACGATTTCATGTTTTGTAGTGCCAATTTGACGCTCGTTTGTCGAGGGTAATATCACGAGCTCCCGTCAACGCACAGATTATAGGGCTGCTAGTGTAATTATGAATACATGTGTGAATGCATAATCTAAATATGGAATCAGAGTGAGCAACGATAGGAATTTCCATTACGTAGAACCCCATCCCTGTAAGCGGCCGGGTTACTATGGAATTTTACCATAGGTATGAAATAATTTACAATATAATAATTTCTAACAGAACTATTTGATAATCGCTCTAAACTAACTGAAACTATGTTTTGAATATTGAAAGCATTAACTTTGTGGATCATATTGATATATTATTTCGAGAAATAGAAATACTTTGTGTTCTAATCCACTCACATTTTTATTAACCAACTAGTTTAAACCTAACATGTGACAACATACTGTGATACGAAGTGACTACCGAATCAATTTATAATAAATATACATCATTGACCAAATATACTGACATGACTATTTCCGAATTGAACAACTTGACCGAATAAGCTATTTTAAATAAAAAGTTTTTTCTTTTTTCTTTATAACAAATGAAGCAACAGGGATATTTTTCAACCAGTATCTCGCTCGAACGTACAAAGTATGTAAACGATACTTTTTGCAGTGTTTACTGTTGAGACAAAATATAAAATAAGGCATCTCGACATGCCTAAGGGATACCACAGTAAATTTTTAATGCCGCATACCCGTGTCTCCTTAATTTTGCATGTACATCCGTAACACAGACCATGTAGTACTAAATATTGTGTGTATGTATAGTGCAAGGAGCATGATATCGCTTGCGATACAGCACCTCGTAACTACGAAATATGAAGTTTTTTTGTCCGTTCAAATTAAATATTACTCAAAATCAAATATTAATTCACAAAATTTTTAGTGTGTCGAAATTATTTATAATGAAAAATTATATTTTGTATCGTCTCTTGGTTAAAGTACAATTCGGGAGGAATCTATCAAACATTTTATAGAAATATCTTTAAATATAAAAAGTATTTGAATACACTCAAAATATTGTGAATAAAATAATCTTGTCAAATTTATAAGAAAATCTCCATAATTATAAGAAAATCTTTCAGGCATTTCCCATTATGTTAAAAATCCAGTTAGGATCAGGCATACATTCGACAGTAAAAGGGTCTTTGCTAAATAAAAGCTTTCTCAATCCTATATCGATGACTGCTGTGAATTCACATGTACTGTGTCACGAGATTGATTAATTTATATGGGAGTTGACATAAAAGAAAGAGTAGCGTGGTTGTCAATCATGGCTAGAATTGTTGAATGTTACATGTCACTTACTCCTTTCAACAGCGTCATCTATTAACAAATCGCCAATTTTCAGTTATGTCTATTTTTTTTTGGAATGCCCAGAAAATGCGTCATATTTTTAACTTAATATTTACCCGCTATAGGGCAGAGGGTGTTGTTTTTGCATTTTGGAGAAAGATATTGTTCAATTATTTTTTTAAATATACTCAAAAAAATGTAAATGGAGAAAAAACATTCAGGTTTTACCTATAACGATCTGTTGCCCAGTAAAAAGTTCAATAAGTCGCTTGACATTTATTTTTAATACATTTATTACATTTTTAAACTTTAAAAACTATCTCCTGAAAAATCAAGTTTTTTATATATATGACGTTGTTGAAAGGACTGAGCGATGTATATAAAATCATTTAAACCAGCCTATGACAGTCGTAAGCTCCGTAAATGCCCAGACTTCTATATTATTTTTCAAATATGTTGACATGTCAAATAAATACGTTTAAGTTTTATAAAATGTGCCATAAAGTATCTGCAAAATACATCCAAGAAAAATCTGTACATATTGTATCTGTTTCTTTTCGTTATTTTTGTTTTTATTTGTTTATTATTTTAATTTAATTTTATATCAAAATGTTGTAAAACATATATGGCTGACTAAGTATTGCACCCACCACTTAGTCAAGCTGGAATAAAGATTTATTATTTTTTTTTTTATTATTATTTGTTCGATTTGACTGATTTTATGTTATAAGATTTTTTTAAGTTGCAGGGGTGTGTTTTGTAAACGTTAATAATTGGACTATGTACTCGCACATGTTACGGTAATTGGTTATGTTGGCATCCGACCAAATAATAAAATGTAATATGGGGTGGAGAAAAGTTGCTGCCGATGCAAGAAACGAAAGGTTTCAGATATAATCTAAAAAATCCTGATATCATCACTATTACCCTCGATCCCCGACCTCAAACTAAAGAGACCCAAATTAAACCGAAACTTTTACTAGCAAAGGGTGAGTCACCCTTCATAAAGTAAAATAATTGAAACGCTGATCTAAAAATAACTGACTCACTAACCATGTCAACGCTCCGTAGGGATAAGCAGAGATAATTAAATAAAGTTACGGTTTTCTCGTGGGGGTAGATAGAGAGAATAGAACGCCATATCTGATAGATTTCTTAGCACACACATAAAAAAATCATTTTTAACAAATATTAAACACATATCGCTCACTCCTTTCAAGAACGTCATAAATAAAAAGAATCAGTAAATTTTCAATTGTTCATGTTTTTAGAATGCCCAAAAATGTACTTTATCCCAGCAAAAAAGGCATATTTTTAACTTAATATTTACCCGCTACAGGGCAGAAAGTGTGTTAAGACGTTCTCCTGAAAAATCAAGTTTTTTTTATTTATGACGTTCTTGAAAGGAGTGAGCGATATATGTACAAAGCCTTGCATTGATATACAATATATACTTAGGTTTGAAGCCAAAAGCTAACTTATCAATACACGAAAACGCCTCTTCCCCTAAGGATTAGGCAGAGAGAATAGAACGCCACACCAATCTGTATTTGTAAAACTATCGCCTTCTCCATATGCATGCATCTCCTCATACATACCCGCTGATTATTCCTCCTTACTATTTGCTATTTTTAACTCCTGGCCTGACTACATTAAAATATTTGAAATATTTTTTCGGTTCACCTCTGCTTCTATTACCAACAGGGGCGTCCATTCCATATAGGCAGAAAAGAAATGCCTATCCTAATTTACATTTTTTTTACAAACATGTTAGTAATATTAGTAATATTAGTTTATCACCAATCACCGAGATTTTTATTTTTACCAGTTTCGAGACGTATCCGTATCTTTGTCAGGACAATCACTACAACAGCATGCAAACAATACTACCCGTCACCACCATAACACTATCCACGTACTTAAAACCACACAAAATGTTTATCACATTTATTTTTATATTTTTTTAGTACGGTTGAGTAAAATAGTTTTGTAACGTAGGTAAATCGTTTAGTAAGGAGAATATCGTTGGAGATTTGATAAGGACATTTCAGCAAAAGTTCGTTTAAAATTCTAAGGGTTCACATTGAAAACTTTTCACTCATGCAACAAAACTGTAGTTACTCCGCTTACGTCTAATACACTTAGTCTGCTTCTCCGCTCTTCTTTAGTTTCTGAACTTAATTTTCCCAGTCAGGACGGAGAAAATGGTATAATCGCTAAATTAATTATTCTTAAATTAAATTTTTCTGAGCTTTGCTAGCTAGAAAATATACAAAGTTCACGTGAACTTTGAAAAAACTTGCAGAAAAGCTTTGTGATTTGATATATTCAAGTTGTGATTTATAAATAAAGAATAAAATACTTTCAAAGGGTTTCCGTTACATAAAAAAACTTACTTAAATCAAGCAAATGGCAATATATTTGTATATGAATTGGCGTTTGAACCTCATTTTTTTATTTGTGTGTTACCAGCCAATAACGAGTTATTAACCCTATAAATACGTCAATTTTCTTCTTCATCTAAAAATACAAAAAAAACTTTATTAATTGATCTGGTAGTCACTTTTGGGTAATAACTTATTATTATTAATTTAAGTTTTTCTTGGTAAATAACACTTTTTCTTAAAATCTAATATGACACGTTTTTCAATGCATTCAGCATCCTTTTCAAACACCGTTTAAAAGGTGTTTGAAAATGCGGGATGCATCGAAATATGTATCACGGTATATCACAGTAGACGAAATAAAACATTAATTAAAGAATGTATAAACAACCCTAAGCAGAAAACCCGAAACGTGTGCAAAGTGATCACATAACCAGCCTATAACAGATCATAAACCCTATAAATACCCAGTTCATATTCATTTTCATCTATGATGTCAAAAATGTAAAATTACTCAAAAACCAAATTTGTGAAGTATTTGTACACACTAAAAATTTTGTGAAAAAAGTTTAAATTACAAGATAACTTTTTCAAAGTTTAAGCAATATTTCAATTATTCATCGGTTTTTTATATTATTTTAATACTTGATGGCCAAATATTATTCAAAGATATTGGAAAAAGTTCCTTATTTAGATAGAATTCCAAGGTAAAAATGATTCTGTAATGTAATACGTGAAGCAAAACAGAATCAGTTACCTATATATTTTAGCCAAAGTTTTAATTAAAAACAAGTCAACTGCAGGAAAGATAAAAAGTACCTCGTTTGAGGCCATGGATAAGTTTATTCTACATCTAAATTTCAAACAAAATTTTAATTCAATAAAAATATCCCATTGAAATAATAGTAAAAACCGGAATATAAGAATCCAGATTAAAATAGAATTTAAAAAAATTGTCGATTTCATTTGCATATTGTAACAAAATTGGTTATTCAATATTTGGGCATTCAATATTTTAAATTCCTACCTACGGATATTTAAAATATATTTATTAAATTACTTAAAATTGTCTTTTATGCATGAAAAATTAAGGAAAAAATATCATATCTTTTATTATTTAATTCTATTTAGATACTACTAGTAAATGTTCACTGTTAGTCCCTCTCCAAGCACTCTCTTTTGAAAAGGCACAGTGTAACAAAAATAAGATATTTAATTAGTGGAAATGTCTTTTTAATAAGTTAAAATGTAATAATTTTTGTAACTATAAAAAATCTACACAAATGTGTCCTTCTTAGGTATGACACATTTCCTGAAATATTAATTTTCATAAAAAGGATATTGGTAAATGATATAGTCTCGTGGTACACATATTTATATACATAGACCATATATTTAGACTTGTTCAAGAGGGAGCTCTACATACATATATTAAACTGAAAAAAACATCTTAAATATAAAAATAATACCCCTCTTGAGTTTATTCATATAAACACTGGTTTCAAGAACTACAGATTTTCTCATCAACAGTTGAAAAAAAAGACATTTTCTCCTTTATTTGAAAAAATCGCGTAGGATCTTATTTTTTTTTTAAATATTCATATATTATCGGGATGTTACCTCTTTATATTATTTTTGGTAAAAACAACAATAAAATACCTGAAAAGACTATTCATACATTTGAAACACAATATTTACTCATATGACATATTTTACGATTTTTGATTTAATATTTCATAACATTATATTTATTTGACCTGAAACTTGTTCATCTGCTCAAATATTTACACAAATAAGTATTAATTTTTTATTTTTAGCAAAACCAAACCAAATTTTCAGTATCAAGGATACTTGTGTTTATGTAAACAAATAATACATAAATACTAAATTATACATATTAAACTCAGACAGTTTTTACACAATTATTTAGTTGAATACTTTAATCAGCTATATCTTTGGGATTAAATTTATTTTTTAAATAAATATTAAAGAAATACATTTTTATTTACTTTTTTAAACCTTTTTAATTTATTTATTTATATTATTAAAATGTTACTTTGTTTTAAAATCACTATAATATATATTTTATTTATCACTATAATATAATTTAAAGTGATTTTAAAACAAAGTTACATTTTAATTATAAAATGGAAATATAAATTATATATTTATTTATAGATTTAACATTTAATTTGTAGAACTCTATTTTAATTTATATATTAACTAATTATAAAAGTACTTTTGACTGACATCTATAAACAGAAAGAATAAGTATTCATTTCAACAATGCTTATTTAAAAAAAATGCGTGAATCACAATCAAAACAGTGTAAAGAGAAACAGCGTAAAAAGGGGTGGTGTTAAGCGGGGTATTACTGTACTGTACTGCTAGTTCTGAAGCGTTCTTTGAAAAAATACGTTATTTAATCTCAAAATCATTTAAAAAATATATATTGTGTGATCTTTTGAACTCTTATGAACTTATGAATTTAAAAGCAATTCAAAGTGAATCTCCTATTTGGAATATCATATTTTTGTTTCATTTTTCAAAAGTAATGTGATACGCCAGCAATATAATATCGTATTGCGAGGATTCTTAAACAGAGATTTTTTACCCTAGAGGCAGAATTTGATGCAAAGAAGATTAAATCGTAAGTCTTTCTTATATATTTTAATATTTTTATCCAAGTAAAATATTATGATTTTGAAGAAAGAAAAAATATCGAAACGAGAAGGCATAATTTGATCGCGATCGAAAAGCGTTAGAAGGGATCAAGTGAAATTAGTTACTCAAATTTAAAATGTATTTGTTTACCCATAAAATATAATTATTCTGTCAACGCTATCGGCAGCAGAAAAAAATAGATTTTACTGTAAAAAATATGGTGACATCTGTTTCAAATTGATTACAAATAAAAATATAACACTTTAATTTTCTATATTAAAAACACTGTTTACTTTTTGGTATGGTAATATAATAATCTCCTTATCATTCATCGTTCATTTTGTGCAAGAGTAATATTACACAAAATTAATTACTTTTTAAGTGGACTTTGAGAGATATTTAAGTAATCAAAATTAAACAAGTACATATGGATATCTATGTCCATTTATACTTAGTCAGTAATTTTAAATTTATTTATATTATTTCTTTAAAAATAAAATTGAAACGCTTGTTTAAGACTACTTTTTGAGTTTATCAACGTAAACACGATTTATTTCGAGAACTATAAATGTTCTCGAAACTAGTCGTGTTTATATTAATACAGTCAAAAAGTGGTATTATGCAAGTATTATTTTTTTACTAATTAAAACTAACAAACTAACCTATGCGCTGCTTCCTTTCTTTATTTCACCATTCGGAAACCCATCATACACTGCTCTCTCACACATATGTCATAAAAAAGAAAGATAAAAGTTGACTGAATGCAGCTGAAATGCGATCACTAAGACGAATGTATGGCAAAATAAACATCCAGGTTTGCATGTCGAATCCTTTGCTTGCAAATGTTTTTTCTTTAAGTTCAAATAATTTTAAATTAAAAATCTATTAAGTATATTTAAACTCAAACTTATAAATATAAAGTGTTACATTTACAACAAGAAAAAAGTTATTTGAATATAGGGCAAAATAAAATAAAATAAATAAATTTAATTAAGTTACATTTCTAATACAATTTATATACATTTCTACTGAATACAATTATAAAATTTTAGTACGCTGAGCCTCTCCAAAAAAAAGACTGAACTCTTGTGCTTGGAGAGGGACTTTTTTCGTATTTCTTACATCCAGTTTTACTTGCCAAATCGTTTGTTTGTTAACATTTTTTAAAGTTAAGCATAATTGTAACTTGAAAAAGTTCTTGATACATTTATTCTTAAACTTATAAAGATAAAGTGCTATTTTATAAAGAAAAAGTTTATTTTCGTTTCAGCAAGTGAATTTATGCTTTATATTGTTGATGAAAAATTTTCATAATTAACGTTACATTTCCTCAAACCTGGTTCATTATAAATTAAGCAAATTTGTAAAGGATTCTCTTTCCTTTCTGAGAAAATCCTGAAGATGAGATGTTTTCTTTAGGAAAAAGGAGGTACTTATTATTTTTCAAACAACTTATCATGAACAAAAACATTTATTTTCCTAAAGGATTCTGTGTGAAGTGATTTAAGAAATTTCTAGGTTGTTCATAATTTTAATTAAAAACTTCTCATTCTAAATATCGCCCAAGTGTTAAACAGCGGAAAGAATAATTTTAAAATAAACTACGTAACTATCACGCCACTTTCCGCAGAGGTAGGCAGATATAATAGAATGCCACACCAATTTATCTTTGCAAACAATCTTTATCATTCGTTGTATTAGTCATATAGTTGTAATAGTTGCCTTGTATGTATGAGGAGATGCATGAATGTGGAAAAAGCAAAAAAGTTTGCGAAGACAGAGTGGTATAGTCTTCTACCCTCTGCTTACCCCTGTGGGGAAGCGGCATGGTGGTGAGTTACTTATTTAAGATGTTTATTATAGTCAAGAGCTAACAATGCAATGTTGATTATAAGGTAAATATGACCAATATTTTTACTAAGTTTATAAAATATAAACTTTGTTTTAACCACTTTTCACTTTTATTTATTTTTATTTATTATATATATTAAATATATATTATATATATTATAGATGTTGAAAAAAATTATAATTTTTCATTTTGTGATTCGAATAAAAAAGCTTGATTTAAATAGCTCCTATGTGGATCAAAATAAAATCAAATATGAAAAATATAAAATGGGAATCGGTGTAACAGTTTGTTAGTCACTTATTTTGTTTGTAATTAAATGAGAGTGAATGCCATCTCATACGCCGATGATATGGTCCTGATGGCACCATCGATAGCTGGCCTACGTAAACTTATTGCCATTTGTGAATGTTATGCCACAGAAAACGGCCTAGAGTACAACGCCAAAAAATGTGAGCTTGTGGTATTTAAACCCAAAAATTACTCATTAAAGGTACCGCCCATAACTACAAATGGACAAGAAGTTAAGCGGGTAAGTAGCTTCAAGTATTTGGGACATATCCTACAGGAGAACTGTGCGGATGATGAGGACATCAAGCGCCAGTATCGTGCTCATTGCGTGCGGTCCAATATGCTGACACGCCGCTTTGCCCACTGCTCCGCGCAGGTAAAAAATATACTGTTCCAAGTGTTGTGTACGCAGCAATACGGCAGCGAGCTATGGTGTAAGGTTACACAACGAAGCTTAAAGAGCATGAAAATATGCTACAATAACGGCTACAGAGCTTTAATGAAGTTACCCCGATACTGCAGCGCGAGTGGTATGTTTGCCACAGCACGCCTACCACATTGGGATGGCCTGTTAAGGCACCGAGTGGCAGGCTTCCGGGAGAGGCTGATGAAGAGCTCCAACCTCATCACAAAGCGGCTTGTGGAGCACAGATGGGGGCTGGACATGTGGCGGCACTGGAGCGCAGTGCTGCGTTTGCCAGCGAGCTAATTTTCGTCTACATCTCTCCAAATTTATTATTTTTTTTATTTTTTTTTTTATTTTTTATTATTTTTTTTTCTTTCAATTTCTTATTTCCTTCTTATTTTTAATTTCATTGTTTAAATAAAATGTTGTAAAACATATATGGCTGACTAAGTATTGCACCCACCACTTAGTCAAGCTGGAATAAAGAGTTTAAAAAAAATAAAAATAAAAAATAAATAAAAAAAAATTTTGAAACTGGCAAAAACAAAAAGACGACTCTCAAATAAAAAATAAAATAAATAAAATAAAATATACTCTTGCATTCTAAAACCACAAACTGCAGGGGAATTATGCCCAAATTATTTAACGTCCAAAACGTTTGTCGGTTTTTCATCAAAACAACGATTATTTACCGAAACGAATTCCGACATTCATCATTGCGATTAACAATAGAAGAATAGACATCGAGCCAAACGCCGGGATAAGGTAAATATTGAAACAACTGTATCTGTCGAAACGTATTGTCGATATACTCTGGGGCTCTGGAGAAAGCAATTTTCCCTCAGGTTCCCATCACGGGAAATACAAAAGCACCATCTGTAATGACTTTTCCTAAATAAAGTATTTAGACTAATTCGGGACTTTAATATCGGGACGTTGAGTCGAAAGTTAATGTCCGGTCGGATTATTTGATGAGTACATTTTACCACAAGCTACATAGGAGAATGATCGTGGTCTTTAAATAACGGATTCAGCTTAAATTCGATACCGGATTCAACTTAAAATAATGCTTAATGCGATGACGAATTTAAAGACTTTTTTTTCAAAAAAAATATTTTTGCATAAATCGCTCACTCCTTTCAAAAATCGTCAATTTTCAAGTGTGCATGTTTTCGGAATGCCCAGAAAATGTACTATACCCCAGCAAAAAAAGCATATTTGTAACTTTATATTTACCCGCTACAGAGTTGAAATTGTTGTTTTTGCATTTTGAAGAAAAGGTTGTGTTTAATAATTTTTTAAAATTTAATAAATATTTTTCAAATGGAGAACAAGACCACAGCATGCAAACAATACTACCCTTCACTACCGTAGCACTATTTACACACTTAATACTACACAAAATGTTTCACACATGGGTGTAAATAGTGCTATGGTACTGAAGGGTAGTATTGTTTGCATGCTGTGGTAGAGATTGTCCTAACGAAGAGACGGGTATGTCTCGAAATTAGTAGACATAAAAAAGTGGTTATCTACTAATATTACTTTCATTTTTGTAAAAATAAGTAAAAATTAGCAACCACAAAGTAATTGCTTTAAATATAAATAATATTGGGAATATAAATAAATATTTTTTTCATCAAAATGCATAAGACATACTGCTTCGTACAGAAACAGTGCTATCTTGATCTTTAAACACGTGAAAGAGATCAGTTCTACGCTTCAGTTGTAAGACCAGGGTGATTATAAAATATTACAGTGGAAAATAACTGATCCTTATTTTGACCCGATGGGAATCGAAGCCGAGACCTCTAGCACAGCAGCCGAATGCGCTAACCACTGTACTACAGAGGCGAACAAATTAATTAACATGTCGGGTTGTGGTCCCGTGGTTAGTGTGCGGACTAACACTCTACCACAATTTGATACCTATTTCTAATAATGAGCCGCTTATGCTCAAAGAAATAGTATGAAAATGAAGTATTTGGGTAAATGTTAAAAATACAAATATTTCTCTTTAAAATAATTTTTTTTTATTCACAAGTATAAAAAATGATTGAAATCTGCTTTCTTTTACATTTTTCTTGTAATATAAATGTACTAGATTGTGTAAAATTCTTATACTTATGTGTTAAGAAAGTTACCGACCGTCACCCTGAAAAGTTTTTTTATTAAATAATTAAGAAGGTATTCTCGGGAAAATTTTCAGGAAGTATGCGGCGCGAGAGTGATAAAAAATTATGTCACTCTTATTGTATATTTTATTCAATAGCTTCCACATAAGCGCCAAACTTCCATTTAGAATCTAAATTTTAGTCTTATTCAGGCGTTAAGATATTCAAAAATATTAAAATCCTTCGAGGTAGTTAGAGAACTCCCCCGTGAATTCGGTAACTACACTTTATTTCCTTAGGATAAAAGTTTTTTAAATAATTTATTAAGTTAATAATATTTTTATGTTTTAAGCATTTACTTTGTGATAAGATTTAAGTTTTCTACTGATATTTCTTGGTGAAACTGGATTTAACAGAATAAAATCACAACTTGTTTTTTTTTAAATTATTTTTCCTTACAAATTTAAACTGACTGCAGTTGGATTTTGTATTTGTAATTTGAGTAGTGTGGTTGTCAATCGTAAGTAGAATTGGTGAATGTTACACTGTGTAAAGTTAGCCTATGTGGACGCAAACTCTAAAAATGCCCAGACTTCCATATTCTTCTTCATCTTTGTTGGGATGTCAAATAAAGTAAAAATAAAAACTCCTAAGTGGAGATAATCCGGATTTGTGAACAAGTATTTGGACTCAAAATGTTACACTTAAAACGACACACAATATTTATTATGGCAAAGAGACGGATACATCTTCAAACCGGTAGAAAAAAAAGAGTGGTTATACTAACATTGCTAACATTTTTGTTAAAAAATTAAGAAGCAAAAATGACTAACCACAAATTAAAGGGAATAAAATAACTACTAAATAGCTTTTTCCACACAAATAAATTGACTAAATAAAATCAATCAAATCAAACCCTTATGGTACATAGGGCATTGCATCACATAAACGGAGTGTTATCTTAATCCTTAACACATAAAGGAAAGGTGATCAGCCCTCTGCTTTAGGTACCAGTCCAGGGTGATATTAAAAAAATATTACAATGAAAAAATCATCTTTATTTATTAGAGCTCCCCCAGGGAATCGAACCCGGGACCTCCAGAACGGTAGCCGAGCGTGCTGACCATTACACTACGGAGGCGGACTAATAATAAATTACCGATATTAAAAGAAAAATCGTGAAACGTGCTTTTGATTCACGAAATTGACTGCTAGCTTATTTAAATTACAAAAATATATATATTTCGACCTTTTTTGATGTTTTATTTTTTCAGGCATTTCAATTTTATTCCTGCAACAAAGTATTCTTTATTCCTACACTTCACCCAGTTTAGTGCATTTGTAGCACTCTCGTTTAATGCGACTACTCTCCTTGTGTCCTTTATTCGATCAGGCCAGAGTGATAGAACCTTTCATCATCGGATTGTCACTAAGATACACTCGTATATCTTGCATATGTATGTGTATTTCTATTCCATTTCACCCTGATGGATTGCTTACATATCGTAGTAGAGTAACATTCTCGTCCCATGTATATTTTACTATAAAAAAATGGTCTAACTACAAAAATAACCATATAATCTTTTTAACATAATTTTGAGTGTGTCCAAATACTTCCTCACAAATCTGGATTATCTCTTATTAGTAGTTATTTTTAACATCTCAACATAAATGATGAAGAATATGGAAGTTTGGGTATTTACGGGGCTTACGACCTTCTTAATCCGTCATATAATCGATGAATGTTAGTCAAAACTTCTTATTTTTAAAGGTGTCTCAACTTGATTTAAAACATGTATCATTTTGAATCTTTTTTACATCCGAAAGAACGACACAACGAACGACTTTAAATTGACATCTCATCCGTAGGGTGAATTATCTAGTGCCCGATATAATTAATATTATTAATATTGATGATTTCTTACCATTGGCTCGCAGTTGACTGATAGACATTGCAAAGTAATAAAAATATTCCTTATATAAAATGCAGACAGACATCGATTTTTTTAACGAGCTAGATATTCAATTTGAATGGCCAAGCACGTTTCGACAATTGAACATAAATCAACAGGCCAAGAAGATCAAGAATTGATGACGGTTATGCTTAAATTGTATTTTGACATTGTAGGGAGTTCGGAACGCACTCGTATCAAATTTAGTACTAACTTTATGAAGAATCTACAATTCATTTGTTTAACTAAGTAACTAACTTACCATGATGCCGCCTCTCCGAAGGGGTGGGCAGAGAGAATACAACACAAACAATCTTCACCTTTTCCATGTTCATGCATCTGCTTAAATATGTGTCGCCTACTTTCAAAATCCGCCAGATCCATGTGAGTCAATTTTACAAAAAATGAAAAATTCTCCGGGTTATATTTATGTTTGAAAGATTTGTCTATCTTTAGATAAAAAAAAAATTAAAATAGAGAATTACCCGATATGACCGATAATGACGTCATCTCAATTTTCGACCCATCCTCACTCTCTGATTGGTTGATATGGGTCAGAAGGCAAGTTCCATGAATATAGCGGAATTTTAAATACAACGCTGTTTTTAAGTATTTTTTAGCAGGGTTTTTAAATATATACATGTTTTAAACAATAAAACCCACAATTGGCATTCCGATAGAGAGTTTATTTTAAAATCTTATAAAATTGGATCTGGCGGATTTTTAGAGTAGGCGAAACATATACCTGCAGATTATTCTGACTCCTTACCTGACCACGACTAATTTTTAAAATACTTCATGCCAAGTTTTCCTTAGTCTTTTTCCGTTTATATTACCAACAACAATCGCCGCATAAATTAATGTTACCGTTCTTTACTTACTTATGATATCGTGGGTATACTGGTAAAAAATATTTACTTGAAAATATGAAATTTTGACTTAAAAATGCCAGTTATATAGTTTTTAACTTTCTATAAACTGGCAAAATATACTAAGTAGTTTGAAAAATCATATTTATGTGGTTTTAAAAGTAAAGTCAACTTCAAGTGCAATAGCGGGTATTTTTATTCAGGCTAAAAGCTTTTAACAAGGGATTATTCAAACAGGGATTTTAGAGTTAACGTTTTTTTCAGTATATCCACGATATCTTCATATCCAAACCGTCTCAACACATCTTTCTTAATTTTATCGATAATGCTTATCTCAGCTATGCGTCTTTTGCTTATATCACTATTCTAACATCTATCATATAACGTTTCGCCGCATATTCGCCTACGAGAACGTATTTCAACTATTCAACCTACTTTCTACATCCTTCATTTCTCAACTCCATACTTTACTTGGCCTGTATAACACCATGACTTCCTTGTGTGCTTCAAGTTTTTCAGCTCCGATATTACGCTTTTGTTTTCAACATCTGTTTTCAGTGCGCTATTCAATATGTTCCCGGCATTCACACTCCTTTATATATCATCGTAAACTTTTCATCTCCAGAAAACGTAAGTACATATATATATGTGTATATATATATATATATTTTTATATATATATATATATATATAAATAAATATATATATATATATATATATATATATATATATATATATATATATATATATATATATATATATATATATATATATATATATATATATATTTATATATATATATATATACAACATTTTGAGTGTGTCCAAATAACACCTGTTCATTGTCAATAATGGGTAGAATTGGTGAATGTTACACGTGTGTAAAGTGATCACTTAAACCAGCCTATGACGGTCGTAAGCCCCGTAAATGCCCAAACTTCCATATTCTTCTTCATCTTTGATGAGATGTCAAAAAATTATATATATATATATATATATATATATATATATATATATATATATATATATATATATATATATATATATATATATATATATACATTTTTTTTTAATTCGGCATTAACTATGCGGATTGACAATTTGTTTTAATTAAACACTTGTATAATACCACTTAATGAATTTTATTTTATTACACACGAATAGTTTTGAAAACTACAGATGTGTTCATATTTATTTTAAATATGCTTCTTACCTTGTGTTTTCCCATCTATTTCTTTTAAATATGCTTCTTGTGCCTATTTATTATACCTGTTCATTGTTTTTACATTTTACCATGTATTGGTATTAGTTTTGGTTATTTAAAAAAAAACCTTTTTTGTTACTTTATTATTTGTGTTCTAGTCTTGTTAATCTTAATCCCATGTCACAAAATGAGAAATAGAAATTACTCATCGGGAATATTATACGTATATATGATATATGTACGTTATATGTTTTCAAATAAATAAAATAAAAAAATTAAATAAAAATAAAGTTTTACTTTTCACCCGTCGGTGAAAACATCTGCAATTTTCGAAACAAGGCATACGTAATGAAATAAAACTCTTTTTTTTTTTAATTGGCAAAGCACCTAAAATTGAGTGATACGTGAAAGAAAACTTATTACCACTAATGTGGTATTAAACAAACAAAAAATTACACATGTTTACAAGTTATTTATATAGTTTAGTTTGTCGTGCTTTTTTCCGTGTAAACTTAAATTTAAACTTCTACGTATTACCAAAAACAAATTCACAATTTTATTTTATGCGCAGATGGGGATAAAATTTTGGAAATTCGATGTGCAATCTGTAGAAAACAAACATTTAGTAATTTCTGTAACGAATAAAAACACAAATACTTTTTTTTAAGAAACCGGTAGTCACGAATAAGTGTTTATAAAAGTGGTATTACACAAAGTGAACGAAGAATGATAAGGAGAGTGTTACCCAAAATTAGGTTGATTCGTACGTTTATCCTCTGGGGCATTGATATTTATGTTATGAATTTAAATTTTAAAAAAATATATCGATTTTTTCGGTTAATAACAAAGAGTTTCTTAAAAACTACCGGTTTTTAAATTATGCTTCTTTATCGATATTAGTACTAAAACAAAATTATCTCTTTTATGTAAAAGAATGTGTGTAAAAATACATTCATTGTTCCGGTGGTATTTTAATGAAAATTTGAGTCGTAAGTTTAATTCTGCTCATTTATATGTGGTCATGTTCTCGTTTAAAAACGAAACGTAAATTTATTTTAATTGATTTGTAGACAACAGATGGCCACCATCGACTGTTTTTACAAAATTGCCCATATGAGTCAACTTGTACCGGCCTATCGAGCCTCTATTTATTTAACTTTTTTGTGACATCTCAACATTGATGAAACAGAATATGGAAGTCTGAGTATTTACAGACCTTATGACCTTTCATAGGCTGGGTAAGTGATAACTTTACACACGTGAAGCATAAATCATTCTATCCATGATTGAGTCACACTACTCAAATTTTTCGAACTCCTAGATATATCCAAATTTCCAATAGGTGCATTAATTGGATAATATATGAAAGTAGTGGTTTATTTGCTCCGCCTACCCCTGCGGAAAAGCGGCGTGATGGTTAGTGAGCTAGTTTTTTTTAAAAAACTAAAATCTTAAATAAATACTAAAATTTAGATACTGTTGGATTATTACATATGTTTTCTTGAATGTTTTCCGCAGATACTCTGCGGCACATTTTATAAACTTTATAAAATAAAACAACTTTGTTTTTAAGCACTTTTTTATGGGTAGGTACATTTTTTCTCCAACCGGTTTCGACCAGAACCTTGTTATCATCAGGTTAAAGATGTACGTGTTTAACTCCGATGATGACAAGGTTCTAGTCGAAACCGGTTGGAGAAAAATGTACCAGTAAAAAAGTGGTTACGAACAAAGTTTTTATTTTTATTTTATAAAGTTTATTATATATGTGTATATTAAAATGACAAGATTTACTTTTTTGGAGCAATGACCGGGTTTCGTCGTTACCGACATCATCATCATACTGGCGATGTCGGTAACGTCGAAACCCGGACAAAATAAATGTGGATAAAACTATATTTAGTTGTTATTTTATTATATAATCATAACATAACATAGTACACTAAGATAATTCTTATTATTCTTCTTCCAACATAAAAATTATCTCATTTTTTCTTATCTCACGTTACAGAAGCAATGTACCGGTTTGACGAAAATACTGTTTGATCTTAGCTAGTGAAGATGATAATAGTCAAGTCAAGGTAATGAGTAAAACATATATTCATATATAAAAAATAAAAGTATATATAAATGTATATATATATATATATATATATATATATATATATATATATATATATATATATAAATGTATATATATATATATATATATATATATATATATATATATATATATATATATATATATATATATATATATATATATATATATATATATATATATATATATATATATATATATATATATATATATATATATATATATATATATATATATATATATATATATATATATATATATTTATATATATATATATATATATATATATATAAATATATATATATATATATATATATATATATATAAATATATATATATATATATATATATATATATATATATATATATATATATATATATATATATATATATATATATATATATGTATTTATATATATTTATATATATATATATATATATATATATATATATATATATATATATATATATATATATATATATATATATATATATATAAATATATATATATATATATATATATATATATATATATATATATATATATATATATATATATATATATATATATATATATATATATATATATATATATATATATATATTTATATATATATATATATATATATATATATATATATATATATATATATATATATATATATATATATATATATATATATATTTATATATATTTATATAGTTTTTTTTTAAGAGAAATATTTGTTTTATCAATTGATTCGGCAGTCACTCTGTGGTAAAATCTATCCATTTGAATTAATGTTTTTCTTAGTAAATACAACTTTTCTTAAAATCTACTGTGACACGTGTTTCGATGCATTCCGCATCATTTACGATTAAATTAAATATCCGATTTTAAGAAATAATTCAAAGTGGAATGGATTATAAACAAAAACACTTCATTTTCCTATTTCTGTGAGCCTAAGCGGCTCATTGTTAGAAATTGGTATCAAATTGTGGTAGAGTGGGTTCGAATCGAGAAACTCTGACTTAAGAGTCCGCGACACTGACCACGAGACCACAATCCGACACGACCAATTAATTAATACAGAAACATGTATAATTATTAGTGTAATTGTACCCATAGACGACAGCAGGTACTCAGTATCATATACAATAGACAATAATTATTCGTGCTCATTGGACCATAATTATTCTGTATAAGATAAGTGGATATAATGTAAGGTCAAAAATATTATAGCTCTTCAAGAAAAAAAAATATTTTTCTTCGATATAAATGGAAAAATGGTACGTCTCAACTCCTTCTTACCCTTATCCGCACCCAATGGTGCATAGGGCACTGCATAAAATTGACACAGAGTTATCGTGATCGTTACTCACATGAAGGCAAGGCGATCACTCCCGCTCTTCAGGGACCAGTCCAGGGTAATAATGAATATATATTAGAGTGTAAAATCACTTTTATTTTATTTTAACTCTCCCTTCTGGGAATCGAACTCGGGACCTTCAGTACAGTAGCTAAACATGCTTACTATTACACTTTATTTATTGTATTTGCAAATATTGTTTTGTCAATATTAGCTTAGTTTTTACCATTTTAAAGATTTTACAATTTAAAATAATGTCTTATGGAATAGAAAAATGTTCTTATGTATTTTAAATTAAAAATTAAATCACAATAGACGAACTAATACCCACAGTTTTTTTTTTTAATATTACAATTTTTATATAAAAACATATAAAATATGTACTAAAAAACAAATAAAATTTAATAATAATGCTTTAATTTATATACATACATGTAGATTTAAAAATTTATTTTAGAATAAAGAAATTTAAAAAGTATTTTTGTTACATTTAAGAATTTTATTTTATATTTTTTTTTAATTTATTATAAATTGTACCTACGTACATATATTAAATAAAAGTCGTTAAATCAATAGCTTTTATTTAAACCTTATCTTTATGAATAAAATTCTTAAAGTAATGGTTTGCAAAACCATTATTTCGAAAAATAAATAAATAATCGTAAAAAGTACTCACGAAAACATATGCAACAGATTGCTCCAAGTACCACTAACTGTAATAAACGTTAAAAAACACACAAAACTTTGAAAAGTTATTTCAAAACTTCCACGAACATAGTAATAAAGTTTAAATAATTTCACGTTGAACAAAAAAATGCGCTTTAAACCACTTTTTATTTTCGTTTAAAAACTTTTGATTTTCCCTGAAGCGCGAACGCACGTCCTTACCCTCCGGCATTCGGCGAAACACTGAAATGTCTGAAACAGTGCAATTCAACTGCCCCTATAATCCCGACTGGGCGGAGTCAGGGTTTGGAAATACGTGTAGGGAAAAAATACCCTATCTCGAAGGAGTGTTGCAACTTTTGAACTAGTGACTAAGTACTTTTTTTCGTATTCCTCTCATATCCGCGAAACTCGGTCGCTTGCAGATAACCCATGTAGGCTGGTCCATGGGAAATCGATGTTGCAAGGCGAGAAAATTGCGAAATAAACTATCTATTTTTTTAAATCTGCATGCAGTCTATACTTTGAATATTAATTGTTATACAATATTATAAAGGTGACTTAAAATAGAATATTTCATAAACAATTAAAGTTTCACGTAGTAAATACCACTATTTCTTAAAATATACTGTGACACGTGTCTCGATGCAATCCGCATCATTTTCAAACACCGTATGTGAAGCTAATTCTAAATTTTAGAGTTGGGTCCTCGGGATGTTGAAGGTTGAAGAGGGGGTAGGAGCTGTTCCTTATTTTTATGTATTTATTTCATTTTTCATATATTTTTTTTATCAGTGGGAACATGGACAATAGGGGGGAGGCTTTAGTCATTGTCATATTGTTAATTATGGGTTTAAGAAATAGTACCATTTACTGAGTAAAACTTTAAATAAAAATTAATAGATTTTACCATAAAGCGACTGCCAAATCAATTAATTAAATTCTTTCATAGATGTTTATATGACTTACCATTAACGACTAAAATGTATTATCTCTTTTTTTTAATATAATGGTATTTTATTAACTTTCCTTTTTATTACTTTTTGTTTAAATAACACAATAACATATTGAATTTTATTTTAAGTTTAATCAAAATTATCTAACCACCACACCAGTTCCCCGTAGGGGTAAGCAGGTATTTATACTTAAAGCTGGTAAAAATACTTGATTTTTACTACATTTTCTTATCTTCCTTTGCACTTATTTCCTTTTAAATTTACCTCGTTAATTTATTTAACTATTCTTTTTTTTCATTTATTCGATTCTTGTGCCCAAACCATCTTAGCACACTATTTTTAATTTTGTCGATTATGCTTATCTCAGCATTTTATTATTTGCTAATTTCATCATTCGAACATCTGTCACAAATCGTTTTGCCGTCCTTTTGTCTGAGTTTACTTTCATCCTTCTTTTGCAAACTCCATGTTAACCTCTATTTATTAGAAAATTAGAGATAATTAAAATAATGACTTACTAATTAACTAACCATCACGCCACTTCCCCGCAGGGGTAGGCAGAGAGAATAGAACGCCAAGCCACACCACTCTGTCTTTGCAAACATTCTTCGCCTCTTCCACGTTCATGCATCTACTCATACATACCCACCGATTGTTTGACTCCTAACCTGACCGCTTTCAAGTATTTGGCATACCTGATCGTGCCAAGTTTTTTTCAGTCTTCTTCTGCTCCTTTTTCCCATTACATTCACCACATACATTTGTTTTACCGTTCTTTCCTCATTTTTAAAATGAAATTTTTTTATTTCAGAATTCCTTAATTACTTCATTTTCATTATAAAATAAGCAAAATTTGTCGCTAATTGTTTTACAAAATGACTTTGTTATCCTTTTTAACCCTTTTCCGGTTTGATAAAAGCATGGTTGTGAAGGGGCTAATTAAATAATGGTATTTTTGTCCACTTTCATATTGCGACAATTATATTTATTTACAATATTAAATTCAAATATCCGCCATAATTCCTTCTGAATTTGGTTGCGGTCGTGGCGTAGCATGTCTCTCGCGTTAATGACATTTTTTTTAAATTTTATTTATTCACACAAATGCCCGGAAGGCTTTTACAAGTATAATTTAAGTACTATAGAACGGGGCTACTTGAATTTTGATGTACTACTTAAGCCCAGTACAAAAAAATCAATCTGTATTTCGTCTACAATAATGAACCGTTCTGGAGGTCCCGGGTTCGATTCCCAGGGGGGTTTAATAAATATAAGTGATTTTTTTCACTCTAATATTTATTCAATATTACACTGGACTGATACCTGAAGTGGAGGGCTGATCACCTTTCCTTCATGTGTAATCGATCGAGATAACACTGCGTTTATATGAAGCAGTGCCCTATGCACTATTGGGGTGCGGTAAGGGATTTATGTTTTATAATGAACGTATCGTGACAATAAATGTCACCTGTCAGGGAAACAATGACGTCGATACGTTCATTAATGTAGACCAATCTAAATATTTTTTGTACTGGGCTCAAGTAACACATCTAAGATCAAGAAGCCCCGTTCTACGATACCAACAAAAATATACAGCTCGTTTAAAAATACTTAAAAACATTTTAGTAGTAGGTACATTTAAATACATAGTATTCCAAGAAAGAGTATGTGTAATAAACTCTCCTTATCATTCATGGTTTACTTTGTGTAATACCACTTTAAAAAAAATATACTTCGTGACTACCAATATCGATATAATAATTCCATCATAAGTTCAAATGTAGACTGAAGTGAAAATGTTCTAAATTATATATATTTGATAAAAAGGCTATGTAAGACTTATACTTATGTAAGAGAATGGCTAAGAAAATATATGTGGCGAATGTGAGAGGAAAAAAAGAACGAGGACGACAGAAAAAGACTTGGCACGATCAGATCAATCAGAACCTAAAATCTGGCGGTGTCAAAAGTCTGCGTAATCGGAGGGCATGTATGACTTGATGTATGGATGTGAAGGAGGCGAGGAGCCTCCTCTCTGCCTACCCCTGCGGGGAAACGGCGTGATGGTAGTAGTAGTAGTAGTAGTAGTAGTAGTAAATAGGTTAAAACTACAATAGTATAAAGACAAGAATAGGAGGAATGTTATTTATACATACAAACATATTAATAATATGAATAAAACTAGTGGATCTTAAGTAGTGTTACAATATATTTAAATATATATAATACACATTTAAAATTTAAATTAGCGGTGATTAAAACATAAAAATCAGGCTGGTTTGTGAAAATAAAATTAAATCATTCTGACAGTACCTAATTATATTGTATTTCTTTTCAATTCATTGGCACTACTCTGTCTGCTGTGCTGGTCGGGGTTGTTGAGGCATCTGTGTACCGATCAACGTAGGTTTGGAATCGGATCTACCTGAATTTACTATTAATTCCTTCACTGCCTACACTGGGGCACTTCTAGACACTTGGTAGTGGTTTTACAAACTTATATTTATTTAGATTTTTTTAATGACTTTGTGGAAAACATTTTTGTATTTTTATATTTTATATCATTTATTTATGAAAAATGCATGTAAATATATGTATTTATTATCCATACTTGGCTCTTTAGGCATAGCCTGTATTGAGCAGATGTTTAAGTATAAAACATTTAAAAAATAATATAAACAGGTAGTATAAAAATTTCTGTCTTCCCACCTGGTATTTGGCTGGCTTAAGTGATCACTTGAGTAAGGTTCATCATTTTACCCATTATTGGAATCATTCAAGCATTTTTTAAGTAAGGACCTGAATTTATTTTTAATAACACAATTTTTTGTAAAAATAAATCTTATGTTTTAATTTATTTGCGACATATGCCTACCAATTTATTATTTTACACGGGGGAATATCTTGTTCCTCTCACACATGTCTGATTATGTATCTTTTAATGTTATTATCTAGAATGTGACATGCTTATGTCAAAATATATATACCCTCAAGACACTTTACATTATATGTTCACATATCACACATAGCGCTTGTAATTATTTTATTAATTGATTCGGCAGTAACTTCGTGGGATTATGTATACGCTTTCAATTTTAAATTCACTTAACAAATACCACTATTTCCAAAATATAGTTATTTTATCATGTGAAGAGAAAGCAAGCAATACCTTTTTTATAAATAAAATTAAATATTTTGAGTATTAAAAATATTGCCGCGACTAGGGTATATTTTAAAACAGTTATTATTTTCATTAATTGATTTAACAGTCATGTTGTGGCAATACTTTCACTCGGAAAATACATTTCTTATCATCTATTGATACACGTGTTCCGTGAACGAGTGTTCCGGATAAGTCCGGATAACCTAAACATTGGAGTTGTGTCCTTGGGATGTTGAAGGATGATTGGAGCTATACTTTACAGTATAAAACTAATCATTTCATGAATCCTGATTTCTTTCATTTAGCTTTCTAAAATGAAAGGAAGATTTATAAAATGATTGTTGTGATAAAGTAACATTTTTTTAATGTATGCATGTTAATGCAGTTTATTAACACCTGTAGTTCTTGAAACTGGTCGTGTTTACATTAATAAACCTTAAAAAATATTTTTTGACAACTGTTATTTTTTTAATAGTCATCGATTATATTTATATGATTTATTTCCACAAAAAAAAAAACATTTAAAAATAAGTGCGATATATAACAGACTCTTCTTAATATACGTATACACTTCTATTATTTATTTTGATATAGCGACTCTTTCTAGTGACATGTGGGCTTTGTTTAGATGTAACAATAAGAAAATATATATATTAAAAAATAATAAAACATTCCACAAATTTTACGAATAACAAGCATATCGCTCACTCCTTTCAACGACGTCATGTATCAAAAAACTAGATTTTTCAGAAGATCGTTTTGAAAGATTAATAATATAATAAAATGTATTAAAAACAAATATCAAGCCACTTATTGAACTTTTTACTGTGCAACAGATCTTTTTAGGTAAAACCAGAAGATTTTTTGTCCATTTGAAAAATATTTAATATATTTAAAAAAATAAATAAACATTACATTTTCTCCAAAATGCAAAAACAACACTTTCTGTCCTATAGCGGGTAAATATTAATTTCATTAATTGATTCGGCAGTCAGTTTGTGGTAAAATCTATCCATTTTTAATTAATGTTTTACTTAGCAAATACCACTATTTCTTAAAATCTACTGTGACACGTGTTTCGATGCATTCCGCATCATTTTCTGCACATACGATGATTGAAAATGATGCGGAATGCATCGAAACACGTGTCACAGTAGATTTTAAGAAATAGTGGTATTTACTAAGTAAAACATTAATTAAAAATGGTAAATATTAAGTTAAAAATATGCCGCTTTTGCTGGGATATAGTACATTTTCTGGAAATTCCTAAAACATGCACAACTGAAAATTTACGATTTTTGATATATGACGTTGTTGAAAGGAGAGAGCGATATATGTATTGTACATACGTGCATTCATACTCGTTGGTTTTCAACGTTTCAATATAATTCTTAATTTTATTGTTAAGTGTTTTTAATATCGGTCATTTGGCCTCTGCGACTTCAAAATCAAATTCTAATATCAACAAAATTCCATACCAATAAAATTGTTACATTTATATTCACGTATACAGATAAAATTCATTACCAATAAAAATTTTATTGATATAAATCGTAGACATACAGGAGAAACTGACCAAGTGCATATTTTAACAAAAACGTGATCATGGACTATTTGATATCTTACTAGCTTAATATAACCTAAAAAAAATTACAAAGGATTTTAAAAATTAGGAAGTATAATATATTGACTTGTTACAAAAGACTAACTGCATTGATGTTTATTTTCTTGCCAAGCTTAAGTGACTTAAACGGCCCTCCTGAACATTTTACGTTTTGTTAGTCGCTCACTTTCTTCTGTACGACTACGATATATTCTTTGATTGGCATCAATGACAACATCGAAGAAATTGAAACGTCACTCATAATTATTACATTTAAATTTTGTATTTTATTTTGCTATATTAAGATAGATTACTGACATGTCTTAATGAAACTGAATTTTGTTTTTATTGTCTTAAATATCTATATTGTTTTTACTTATCCATGATTTATATATGATATTACAACAAAAGATTTTTTAAATTTCATGTTTTTAATTTTATTTCAATTATTATGCCTTTGTTTTTTATTTGTTTGGTTACACTGAATTGACAATTGCCGTCATGTTGCTTATTGTCGTATCGTTTATAGAAATTTTAATGACCAAATCTCGGGCATTTTTTGTCTATTAATCTCCTTGCATATCGACTTTCTTCACATCGGTGAAGGTGCCTTCAAGAGGAAAATATTACTGGTCTGGTATCTAGTGTAATTCTATGTAATGTCCACTTGCTATTTTCTATCTGATTATTTTATCTACCTGTCCATACACAGGCATGTATGAATGTATACGTATGAGTGTATTTATTTATTAATACACTCATACGTATACATTCATATATGCCTGTGTATGGACAGGTAGATAAAATAATCAAATAGATAGTATGTATGTATATGTATGTGTATGTGTGTGTCTGTGTTTGTAATAAGTAATATATGTTTTATGTACAATTTGTTCTAAATTGTTATGTACATAAAAGAAACAATAAATAAATAAAAGAGTAAATGAGTAAATGACTAAAATCTGTCGACTATCAGATATATCAAGTAATCCTATGGCTTTAGGGATTTTAGCATTTAAAAGGTTATTTTATTGTTTATAACTCCAAAGGAACTAATATTAAAGGAGCTATTTATAAATGGATAATAGAGATAGGTAGCTAAAATAGATCGCATCGTAATATATTATAAGTCATAAACAATTTTCTGTCATATAGGTTTATAAATAATTTTGTCAAATGTGTCCTTGTCACGGGATAACTGAGTGAGGCAATTTATTCCAATTTGTAATTATGTGCTTGATGAAATATAAATAAATGTTGTGATGACCATTTTTTGCACTAAGGAAGAGACATATTCTATACATTGATAAAATACTCGTATACAAGTTCTTCGCCGAGGTCTTGCATTTGATTAATCCTATTATTGTATAACGTATTTATACAGTCGATCGTTTTCATAGCAAACAACTTCTTATTCAAGTCGAAAGCTTTGAAAAAAGCTTCGAAACTGGTCGACAAAATTAAGAAGATTTACATCTTTATAAAATTGATTAACTTTGTTTTCACCACTTTTTTTATTAATACAATTCAACCTACCGGTTTCAACAATACATTGTCATCATCAGGTTTTATTTTAAATCAAAAACATTTAAAACGTTAAAATACTCTCACCAAAAACTTCCACACGCTCCATAAAAATCCTAAATGTTAATGAATAAAATGTGCCACAAAGTATCTGTGGAAAACATTCAAGAAAAGATTTACACCTATTTTTAAAAGGTTTATTTTATTTACCCTTTACTTCGACTAAATATTGCAACATTTTCTAAGTCGTAGGCACGCAACAGTCAATAATAGTGACGTGTGTCGATATATCGGTAAATCCCATACCAATTAAATTCTATCGAGTATTTGTACGATATTCTATGGGGGAAATATAGAGGTGAGACGATAATTTTCTTAAGCCTATTTAAGCAAAAGGTTTAAATTTCCGTTTAAACTTTGCACGTATTTGGCGCTTTATTTAATCTGCGTAATCCATCAGGGAAATCAACTATTATATTGATTGATGTTGTATTCACTACTTAGGATTTCGTAATTTACTGTTAATATACTATCAAAATTTGCTATTTAACTTAAGAATTACTTAAACGTTCATTTTAAACCTTAATTTAGAAAGTTTCATTTTGAAACTCAAGGATTACATAAAGTTTTATTAATTCTGAATCGAAAAATATATTTTTCTATTCTATTTTGAAGTGTGATAAACCCGTTCTTGTTAATTTTCGGGTTGCCTGGTTTAATTTCTAATTCAATAATTACTTGGGAATATCACTTTTTTAGAATTTATTGTGACGAGTGTTTGGATGCATTCCGCATCGTTTTAAAAAACCGTTTGTGCAGCTAAGTCAAAATTTTAGAGTTGTGTCCTTGGGACATTGGGATGAAGAGGATGTATGAGCTGTTTGTAATTTATATTAATTTATTGTATTTTATTAGTGGAAACATTGACAATACGGGGAGAGGTTTTAGTCATTGTTATAGTGTTAATTATGGGTTTATCCTTATTTAAATGCATGAATTTTTATTGTTTCAAGGTATTTAAATTTATGACTTTTCCTTGAAATTTTTTTTTTAGGATTTCCCTTTAACATCGTAGCGATGTAGTCATAATAATTTTAGTTTTAATCAAGCTTTACCCAGCCACGGTAAAGCTTGCTTCCTGTGACTCTACCCGATTAACTGAAAAACAAAAATATAGAAAGTTCGTATTCCTAATTTGTTACATTTCATAATTATTTTTGTTTTCGTTGTTAATACTTCGATTTAAAGATTACGGAAAAGAAACTTTAAAAACCCGATGATAAATGCTTCATTAGGAGTTTATCAAGACTTTTTGTCTATTTTCTCTCAAAAGCTATTGTAAAACAATACAAATTAAAATAAATCTTGAAAACAACAATTCAATATTTTATTATTATTTTCCTTGCTTCATAAGCTTTGTAAAATTATACACATTACAAAATAAAAGTTTAAAAATATAATACAATGTATTAAAAATAAATATCAAGCCACTTATTGAACGTTTCACCGTGCAACAGATGTTTTTATGTAAAACCTGAAGGTTTTTTCTCCATTTGAAAAATATTTAGTATGTTTAAAAAAATAATTAAACAATACGTTTTCTTCAAAATGCAAAAAGAACACTTTCTGCCCTGTAGCGGATAAATATTAAGTTAAAAATATGCCTCTTTTGCTGGGATATAGTACATTTTCTGGGCATTTCGAAAACATGCACAACTCAAAATTGTCGATTTTTTATTTATGACGTTCTTGAAAGGAGTGAGCGATGTGTGCTTTCTATTTTCTTTATTTTCCATTTGACCAGATTGATCCACAGCAACGTGTAGCCGGGTACAGCTAGTATGTTCAGAGAATGACTACATTGCACATGACAAACAGCCGCAATTCGCTACTAGCCAAATTTACACACGTCATTGATCTATTGTTAGACGATAAATATAGATGTCTCACATAATTGAACAATTCCACTGGTCACTCCATTCATGGCATTGGTGCTTCAATAAACACTTAATGGTCAGACGATCGAATAAACGTAGAACGCCTGACGTTAAATTTGGGAAGGCAACAATCTATTAAAACAATTTAAAACATTAAATTTTACTTATAAATACCACTATATCTTAAAATGATTAAAGAAAACACTTGTTTTTTACGACTTGAGTTTTATTAAAGACTACATGTTTCAGAAGTTAAACTCCCATCATTCAGGTCTGTATAATAATAGTTATTATACAGACCTGAATGATGGAAGTTTAACTTCTGAAACATGTAGTGTTTAATAAAACTCAAGTGGTAAAAAACAAGTGTTTTCTTTAATCATTATACCATGTCTTACCACAAAGTTAATGCCGAAACAATAAATAAAATACTATATCTTAAAATACGTTTTCAAACATACGTTGTTTGAAAATGATGAGGAATGCATCAAAATACGCCACACCAATCTGTATTTGAACACAATCTTCGCCTCATCCACATTCATACATCTTCTCATACATACACGCCGATTATTCCGCCTCCTGCCCTGACCAATCTCAAGTATTTGAAATACTTGATCATGTCAAGTTTTTTTCAGTCTTTCTCTGCTTCTATAACCAAACATATTCAATTCATAAATTTAAATAACTGTTCATTCTTCACTTATTCGATTCACAAGCCCAAACCATCTCAACACACCTTTCTTAATTTAATCGATAATGTTTATCTCAGCCATACATTATTTCCTTACATCACCATTAGTACATGTATCATACAACGTTTTGACGCGCATTCGTCTGAGAGAACGCATTTCATCGATAGATAGATAGATAAAAAACTCCTTTATCTCAATGTATTTTTTTGTTAAAATTTTAAAGTAATCAGTGAATAACTTTAGATGATTTCAGATTTTTTACAAATTACATTAACATACTTCTTTGTTAAGACTAATATTTTTTTTAAGAATTATAAAAAGTAGGTTTTAATTTTTTTTAAGGAAAGCACATTTTTATCTTTGCTGTAAAATTCTAGCTGATGGGTTCGTGACGTTGTCGAAATAAGGAATCCAGTAATATAAATACCCTCGTATTTCGTTGTTTTGTTTTTCAATACACGAGTATTAATCATATTTCCACTCAAAAAATACCGATGAAAATACGCAAAAAAAAACACTAAATTAAACTGAAAACATTTTTATGAATCTGTGAGCGAACATATTTGAAATAATCTGCATATCATATATTCTCATTACGCTCACTCCTTTCAAGAACGTCATAAATCAAAAAACTTGATTTTTCAGGAGAACGTTTTTAATGTTTAAAAATATAATACAATGTATTAAAAATAAATATCAACCCACTTATTGAACTTTTTACTGTACAACATATCTTTTTAGGTAAAACCTGAAGGTTTTTTCTCCATTTGAAAAATATTTAGTATATTTTTAAAAAATAATTAAACAATACCTTTTCTTCAAAATACAAAAACAATTCTTTCTGCCCTGTAGCGGGTAAATATTAAGTTAAAAATATGCCTCTTTTGCTGGGATATAGTAGATTTTCTGGGCATTTCGAAAACAAGCACAACTGAAAATTGACGATTTTTGATTTATGACGTTCTTGAAAGGAGTGAGCGATGTATACAGTCATAACGTTCCAGTACCCTTGGAGATGTATAATTGGTTTTTCTAACGCAAATATTTTAATTAAATAATCTATCCTTTATGAAATATTTTAATTACCTCCCCGAAATTACTTTCGTAAAAATAATAACCCTTCCGACAAAAGGTTTCAGTTCTATTTGAGGGTGTCATCCCTTCAACGCCACATTTCTCTCACATACCTTGACACATTGTCTTATATTAACCCCGTCGATTTTATTAACATAAATATAATGTGAACGTTACAATAAAGCATGTCGTAGTAATATACTATACAAGCGAAATATTATACCTTTATTATTTTCCACGTATTGTAACATTGTACGATTTCTATTAAATATTTCATGAATAACATATAGCAAACAGGAATGAAGAAAATATCGTCAAATATTAATTGAATTCCTTCTCTTCAATATTATAATAGAAAATACGTTTTTTGACATCAAAATATTGATGAAGTTTGGATATTTAATTAAAAGGGTTTATGACCCGTCGTGGGTTGGTCAAGTGATTACTTTACACACGTGCAACATTCACCATTCTATCCATGATTGACAAGCACACTTAATCCAATTATTAGAACTCCTAGATATATGACCAATCTCATGACACAGTACATATTGAACGAATTTCGACACGATTAAAATGCTGTGTAACAAAAGTAAAAAATAATGCATTTATTTTTTTTCAAACAATTCCTCTTATTTAAAGAGAATTATTATTAAAGAAAATGCATTTTCTTTAAAAAATCTTATTTAAAGAAAATGCATATAAAATAGTGAAAACGCTTTATTATGGTTTATTTCCACAGATTCCAAACGTTTTTTGGTCTAGCGCCATCCTGTTGATTTTTTTATTTACTCAGGATTTTCACAGAATATTCTATAGAAGGGGAAAATGTAAATATATCGCAAACTTTTCAGACATCCTTTCTAATTCGTAGGCCTCTAGAAGCCGCTAGAAGACCAATCAAGCATCCACTGGTGAAAATACTACCTTCGTTGTGAACAAAAATTTTATTCAATTTAATTTATTTTTTGTTTCATCTTCACGTGATGGTCAGTTAGTTTGAATTTGTCTTTTAATGTCGAGCCAAACTCGACACCAGAGTTGGCGTTACAAATACGTCGTCGAGTTATACTTAACACATGAATGTTGAGAGTTGAAATAGCGAATATTTTAAAAAGGTATTCATATTATTTTCTTGAATGTTTTTCGCAGATACTTTGTGGCACATTTTATAAAGTTTATAAAATTAAACAAATATGTTTTAACCACTTTTTTATCAAAACTACACTTTAACCTACCGGTTTCGACAAGAACCTTGTCATCGTCATCAGCAGTGCACAATAAAAATAACGTTTAGGATTTTTACGGAGTGTGCGGAAGTTTTTGTTAAGGGAATGTAATTAATTATGAGTATTTTAATATTTTTAATGTTTTAGAATTAAATAAACCCTGATGATGACAAGGTTTTTGTCGAAACCGGTAGGTTAAAGTGTACTAACAATAAAAAAGCGTGTTTAAAAAAATTATTTAATTTTATAATGTTTCAATGATTAAAGAAAACACTTGTTTTAGACCACTTGAGTTATATTGAAGACTACATGTTTCAGAAGTTAAACTTCCATAATTCAGGTCTGTATAATAACTAACTAATAATGGAAGTTTAACTTCTGAAACATGTAGTCTTTAATAAAACTCAAGTGGTATAAAACAGGTGTTTTTTTTATTCATTGTAACATGTCTTACCACAAAGTTAATGCCGAAACAATAAATTTATAAAGTTTATTAATTTTATTTTCGATTCGATTTTACCCAAATGTTTAATTAGTTTGGAACTGTTTCGGCGCAATAAAAGGATTTTTCCATGTGGAATATGATAATGGACGAAACGTGGATCCCTCACTACACTCCAGAATCACAAATCGGCAGTCAACTGAGCGGACAGCAGCCGGCAAAAACCGCCCAAAGCGACCAAAAAAGTTTTGGCGTTCGTTTTTCGGAACGCTCACGGTATTTTATTGAACTTTTACATTGAAAAGGAAAAAAAAAATTGAGGATATTATATGGCATTTTTGGTGCATATGAAGGAAGAATTTGCTAAAAATTACCTCAAATTAAACAGTTTTTGAAGTCATCTTATTTATGTTTTGAATATTGAAAGCATTAACTTTGTGGATCATCTTGATATATTATTTCTAGAAATAAAAATAATTTGTGTTCTGATCCACTCACATTTTTATTAACCAACTAGTTTCGGCAACAACCTGTTGCCCTCTTCAGGGTTTAATTTATTACTAAACATATATATAAAAAAAGAAAAGGGGTAATGGCGAACACCATTACCCCCACCCCTACCCTTTTGAAACCCAACAACTTGTACACTGTTTCTTTTTTTATATATATGTTTAGTAATAAATTAAACCCTGAAGAGGGCAACTAGTTGGTTAATAAAAATGTGAGTGGATCAGAACACAAAGTATTTTTATTTCTCGAAATAATATCATCTTATTTAACTCATTGAATGATGGATAATGTAACACAATTTTTATTAATTTTTTATTTTAGTTTAATCTCTGGCATTACGACCGTCCTTGTTTTAACTAATGATTTTAATGTTTTTATTTTATCATACACATAATTACAAACTTATTTGAATCTCACCAATAGATGTCTCCAGTGAAGTTCTAGTGATTCAAGAATAATGTTTCAAAATTGGTTCATATATATAGAATTTCCAAGAATTTGAGTAGTGTGGTTGTCAATAATGGGTAGAATTGGTAAATGTTACACTATGTAAAGCGATCACTTAAACCAGCTTACGGCGGTCGTCAGCCCATAATGCCCAGACTTCCATATTCTTCTTCATCTTTGATGAGGTAACAAAAAAAATGATAATGTATATATTTCATTTTTATTTCATAATATGCAATTACAAATTATAAATTACAAAAATGTGCCCCCACTGAGTAACCTCACCATGATTCTGATAAATTGTGTTTTTGTTTCAGCATTTGTCGGTGTGTACTAAAATACCAGTCTGTTTAATAATAATAATACTAAAACCCTTATCCGCACCCCAATGGTGCATAGGGCACTGCGTCATATAAACGCAGTGTTATCTTGATCGTTTACACATGAAGGAAAGGTGATCAGCCCTCCGCTTCAGGTACCAGTCCAGGGTAATATTGAATAAATATGACAGCGAAAAAATCACTTATATTTATTTTACCCCCCTTGGGAATCGAACCCGGGACCTCCAGAACGGTAGCCGAGCATGCTGACCATTACACCACGGAGGCGGAGGCTGTTTAGTAAAATATTATTTATTTCATTGTTTATATTTTCAGTTATTTGAATATCATCTTCACATTTTTGTATCTTTTTAATTTACTTTAGGATTTAACCATTCATATTGCTTTGTTAAGTACATTTTCTAAATATTCTATTGAATTAATCAAAATGAAAATCCTGCAAAAGCATTTTATATCGCGATTCGCAAAGTCCACAAATAGAACTCGGAGAACCGTGATTTTAATACATAGTTTTTTTTTGCTCAGAAAAATACATATTCTGTTATCTTTGTATAAATTGTGAGCCACGATGATAAATTCGTTAAACCTACAATAAAAGTAGATCGTGTTATTACCAGTACCCGGTGTATAAAGTTTGTCTGTTTAAATAATAATTTACATCTCACCAATAGATGTCTCTAGTGAAGTTCTAGTGATTCAAGAACAAGGTTTATAAATTGGTTCATATATATAGAACTTCCAAGAATTTGAGTAGTGTGGTTGTCAATAGTGGGTAGAATTGGTGAATGTTACACGTGTGTAAAGTGATCACTTAAACCAGCCTATGGCGGTCGTCAGCCCCGTAAATGCCCAGACTTCCATATTCTTCTTTATCTTTGATGAGATGTCAAAAAATAATATGAAAATAACTCCTGTAATTGGAGATAATCCAGATTTTGTGAACAAGTATTTGGACACACTCAAAATGTTGTAAATAATAATTAGTGATTTAAATAATAATAGTATTTTTGTATGTGTCTAAGTGTGTATGTGTGCGTGCGTGCGTGTGTGTGTGTGTGTGTGTGTGTGCGTGCGTGCGTGTGTGTGCGTGTGTGTGTGCTTGTGCGTGTGTGCGTGTGTGTGCGTGTGTGTGTGTGTGTTTATGTGTATGGGCGCGTGTGTTTTGTTTCATTCGACATGCATTGAGTCCAAACACTTTCTTTAAAAATATGGAAAATAGAGAATTTTTTATTTATTTTTTTATTTAATATGGTTAAAACATATATGTTTTTATTAAATCCATTTTCTAGACATTTCTACCCTTGACAATCTTAAAATTAGCTCTTCTTTTTTCTCCAATAAAGAGACGAAGCTTTTGTGCTTGGAGAGGAACTTACACTTTTTATTTTTACTCTAATTATTTTGTATTGTTTTTTGTGAATGTTTTTTTCCGATTAACATGTATCTAAGGCATTTAATTTATTTTACTATTTTGATGTCTCTGTTTTTTACATTTGTAGGAGACATATTGAAGCATTTGGTTCCCAAATATTGAATGTTATGTTGGATTTATTTAGTATTTTTGGTTGGATCCAATTTATTAATTTTTCAACAAATTATTTGGTATTTATTTTTACTGCTATAATCCTATAGCATTTCAATGTTGACAAAATGGACGTTATGAAACAAATTGCTGACTCAATGTGTCTATTTAATATAATTCATGGTAATGTAAATTCAGTATTTTGTGTGGATAGCAAACAATTGATTTTTCTCATTCGACGACTGAAGACGAACAATATTTTTTTTCCTTTTTTTATAAAAGACGTGTGTAAAATATAAACCTTATCAATAAAAAACAAAATATATGATGATAATATTATCGACGGTATTTTTGAGGATGAAATCGAGGAATGCAAGACTTTTGTACCAGACTTGTTTATTCAGATCATAATTCTATGGTTTTTAAATGAAAATTTGTATATTTTGTATTTTAAAAGCATTCTTAACCTTATGGTTTGTCTTCATATCATTTTACTTTTTATTTTAATAACCCCTCTTACCTCTTTCGGGTAATGCAATATGGACGTTCATTATTGACCCTCCTGGGAGTCAAACCCGAGACCTACAGTACGGTAGACAAACATGCTAACCACTACACTACCGCGGTGGACAATAAATTAAGTGGTCAGCCAATTACTGACCCTTGTATAATATCAAGATAGCAATCATAATACGGCAATTAAATTTTATAAAAATTAATATAAAAACAATTTTCTTATCTTTTAACCTCGTATTTTTAGATATCCGGCATCGTTAAAAGTGAAGTAATTATTTTATTTAAATTTTTCGTTTATTTTAGACATTTTCATTATTAGTATTTATTTTGTATTTTAGTATCAGATACTGGATTAGTCACCCTGTGGATGATATATAGTATATATTATAGAACTGAGACAAAGCATCTATTGGTTATAATTGAATGAAGATAAAAGTCTGAACATTCCATGGCTTACGACCTGGCACTTGCCTGGCTTGACTGATCACATTTTAAACTTATGTAACGTTCTCATGTATTATATATATATATATATATATATATATATATATATATATATATATATATATATATATATATATATACATATATATATATATATATATATATATATATATATATATATATATATATATATATATATATATATATATATATATATATTTATATTGCATATACAAATTCACTCTTTTCAACGATGTTATATATCAAAAACTTGATTTTTCAGGAAATCGTTTTATAAAATTGAAAATTTTTATAAAATGTTCAAATAAATAAAAAATATCCAGCTACTTATTGAACTTTTTCCTGTGATTTATTTTAAGGTAAAACCTGAATGTTTTTTCTCCATTTCTCTCCATCTCCACAAAAACAACACTTTCTGCCCTGTAGCGGGTAAATATTTATATAATATTTATTAATAAATTTATAAGTTAAAAATATGCCGCTTTTGCTGGGATGTAGTACATTTTCTGGGCATCCCGAAAACATGCACAACTGAAAATTGACGATTTTTGTTATATGACGTTGTTGAAAGGAGTGAGCGATATAATTTTCATTAAATAAATTTAAAAAGAAACATTTTTTTTACTTTTGATGAAAAATATGTTAAGCATTGTCGACCTACACGATTTTTAATATATTCTATTTTCATAAAATGCAAATCCAAAATTATTTTTCAGTCATAAAAACCCCTGAAATAGACAGTCTAAAAGTGTTTAAGGTAAAAAAGTCTTAAAGCGTTCTTTGAGATCAAATATAGTACGAGTATGTACGTTTCCGATTTGCAAAGAGAATCCTAAATCAACAGGGGAGTTAAAGTACGGTTCGTATCTAAACGAAGGCCCCACTCGAAACCCTATCGACCTAAGTGCTGTTACGTTAAATTTATAAATAAATGAAAAGATACATCCTGGTAGCAATAAAGCGGCTTATTTATTTAAACAACTTTATAATGAGACCCCGGTGAATTGCTTGAACTTGCCTTCATGTAGTCAAGATAACACAGCTTCCATACGGCAGTGCTCTATACACCAGCTGCGAATATGGGTGAGAGGAAGAAATGTCAAGAAGCAATAACGTTCATGTTGTTAAAATAACACTGCTTTCATAACGTAGCAGTGCCCTATACACCATGGAAAAAAATGTCAAAAAGCTCTGAAAATGATTCTATTTGACCAAAATTTTAAGGAAATTTGAAGGAGGGAGGAACACAAATAATTTACCTCTTTTAAGCTCTTCCTTCCATCTCTCCAGATGGATAGCACCACGTCGCTTCCCCGCAGGGGTAAGCAGTGGGAATAGAACGCCACACCACTCTGTCTTTGCAAACATTCCTCACTTATTCCACATTCTTGCATCTCCTCATACATACCCGCCGATTATTTTGACTCCAGACCACGTATTTGAAATACTTGATCATGCCAAGTTTTCCTTGGGCTTCCTCTGCTCATATTTACAGCTATATTCGCTTCGTAACTTTGTTTTACTGTTCTTTGTCCCAATAATCTCTACGCACTACTCTAAATTTTAACGGATTGATCATTAGATTGTTCATTAAAATCCATGTTTCCTTTTACCAAAAATCACATTCCTAAACCCCCCCCCCTCCCCTATATTTACAACCCTATTATCAACCTCCATATATACCCCTAAATATTTTTTGCTCGTAAGTTTTAATTTTTACCTGTAGATGAAAACATCTTTAAGTTTTCGAAACTAGTCGTGTATAATAAAAATAAAACTCACTAAGTGGTTTATTATAAGTAATATAAGTATAAGTACTTTTTTTTAAATAATCAACATGTCATTTCAATCCGAATCATGTTAATGCCGAATCGATAAATAATACTATTACGTTGCATTCACTTTCCATTCCAAATCATTTCAAATCATCCCATCCCTAGAAAACAAACTAATTTTTATCTGATTTTCGAACGGAAAGATGATTACTTATATTTTGTTATGATTTTTATGTACTGTGTATTTTGATTAATGGCGATATCGCAAAACATGTCCTGAAAATATTGGAATCACTAAATCAATCGAACCCACAAATTACTTTGATAGCGGTAATGAAAAACCATTAATTTCAAATTTCCTAATTTCAAAATGTTACACAAAGATCTTTACTTATTTATTTTTTTACAAAAATGTTAATAAAATTAGTATATAACCACTCACCGAGATTTTTACGTCTATCGGTTTCGAGACGTACCCGTCTCTTCGTCAGGACAATCACTAACACAGCATGCAAACAATACTACCCTTCACCACCATAGCACCATTTACACACTCAAAACTACACAAAATGTCTAACACATGCGATTTTTGGTCGACCCGAAGACCAACATGCACTATAGTTTTCAATACAGACATGCGTTACGAGCCGAGGTTCAACGGACATTAAAATTAGACCTGTAATCGAATCAACTTATATACTTGTAGGATGAAAGGAGTGGGCGGGGTTCGAATTGGATATTGACGAATCGTGTTTAACCGATGTCGAATCAAACAATGGACTATATGTAAAATTTATTTGGTTGTTAATTAGAGGAATATTATTTTTAAGTGCTTTCCTAATATAAAAAATCTCCATATTATTTGGTTGTAACCCTTTATTATTAGTGTTTAATATTTTTACTCCCGTGTCTTTTTTGAAGACGTGATTTGATTCTATGAGGTGATTGGCAAATTCGGAGAAGTTATTATTGTTTAGACATCGTATGTGTTCTTTTATTCTGGTATTAAAATTACGCGACGTTCTACCAATATATTTAGAAGGACATGAATCACAAGTTAATTGGTATATACCAGAATTGTCTAGGATATTATTTTTATCTTTATTATTTAAAAGGATTTTCCCAAAATTATTATTAGTATAAAATGCCGGTCTTAGTTATTAGTACAAAGTACAAAGATTATTAGTACAAAGATCTTCTTTCACTTCTTCAGATGATTAGTTGAAAGCCCCAGCGTTAATAACTTACAGCTTCACCTTAATATTGATGAGAAATACTCGATGCTTAGTACTATGTGGCTTAAACTTTGCAGAACTTTCAAAACTTAATTAATTGTGGCTGGTGTCGTATTTGAATAAATACCTCAAGGGCTACTTTGAACCGAAGAGAGATCAAGTCAAATTTTGTTTCGTGAGTACATGCTCGTTTTTACTCTTACAATCGCGATGTCGGGAAATTCAATAACATTGTCGTATTTAAAGTAATTCAGCTCACAGGTAAAGTAAATGGCAGACAGTAATTATCCTAGATCATATCTATGACATATAATGAATGGTTCACATTATAATTTAAAATAATTGGTGTCATTCGGTATCTTAGAAACAACGTATCGTTTTAATGATAGATACTAAGTAATTATAAAAGTTACTACGATCAAATCGTAGTTGTTCCGAGAAATGAAATGAAATATTTCAATATTAAGGAAATACATATATATCTGCCTCTGTAATTTAATGGTCAGCACGCTCGGCTCCGAGAGGGGGGTCAAATAAATATTAGTGATTATTACTTAAATATTAGTGATTAATGATATTTATTTATATTTACTGCACTATGATATTTATTCAATATTACCCTGGACTGGTACCTGAAGTGAAGGGCCGATCACCTTTCCTGCGTGTGTTCACCTTTCTTCATGATCAAGATAACACTGCATTATATGACGTAGTGCCCTATGCATCATAAGAGTGCGGATAAGGGTTTTTTTTAATAAAAAAATTATAATATCCATCTATATATTTATATATATATATATATATATATATATATATATATATATATATATATATATATATATATATATATATATATACATATATATATATTTATATGTGTAAGTGTGTATGTTTATTTTTGTATAATCCTGAAAAAAATCATATAATCATCTTTTTCATCCTTTTTGTTTCCGAATCTGGCAAGGAATTGTCAACAAATCTTCGATTTGACATTATTTTTAAGTCATATCAAAGGTATATTTTCTAACGAATGGAAAATATTCACATCGATCTTCAATTTCATACTACTTCTGTGAGCCTAAGCGGCTCATTATTAAAAATAGGTATCAGAAAAGGTTCGAATACGATTCCACGACACTAACCGCGGGGTCGAAACCCGACACATATTCAATAAGTATTAAGATTTATAATAATGGTATGACCGGAACCGATATAAAGTTGACATTTATAGCGAAGGAAAAAATATTTTATGATTACATTATATATCTTCGCTCTATACTCCGAGTTGCCGAAGGCTCTTCTCCGTTCCTTAAGTAATTTCATTACCCTTGTACTGAATAACCACCTACCCTTCTAGGTCTAACCTACCCACACACTGCTCTATATTTCACTCAGTTTAAAAGGTCCGCCTACATAGTGTAATAGTCAGCACGCTCGGCTACCGTTCTGGAGGTCCCGGGTTCGATTCCCAAGGGGGGTAAAATAAATATAAGTGATTTTTTCATTGTAATATTTATTCAATATTATTACCCTGGACTGGTACCTGAAGCGGAGGGCTGATCACCTTTCCTTCATGTGTAAACGATGAAGACGATGAAGATGGTCGCCCTCTCTCCATATAATTAACGATTATTATAACACTGCATTGATACTATGCAGTGCCTTATGCACCATAAGGTACAAATAAAAGTTTTAAAAAAAGAAGAAGAACAAGAAAAAGAAAAGCAAAAAATATGTAATACACATAACAACACTAAAAAATTTTAAGCGGAGGGCTGATCACCTTTCCTTTATGTGTAAACGATGTAGATAACACTGCGTTTATATGATGCAGTGCCCTATGCATCATTGGGGTGCGGATGAGGGTTTGATTGATTATTTAAAGATAAGCTTTCAATTAATTACTTTTAAAGAAAAAATATTGGAAACAGAATGTGCAAAAGAACGTATGCAGTTAATAAAAATTGATGAGGCAATAGGATGTAAACATCTATTGGTGTCTTATTTGTAAAAACATGACAAGACGAATTCATCTTTCATAAATGCGTCGGGTTGTAGACATTCTAGGATTGAACGTATTTATTTTTGACAATAAATAAAAATTTCTCTTCCACTATCCATATTCTTCTTCATCTTTGATGAGATGAAAATGATTATTATAATAATATGAAAATAAATACTGTAATTGGAGATAATCCAGATTTTGTGAACAAGTATATGGACACACTCAAAATGTTGTAAATAAATTATCTGGTCAAATTATAAGCTTAAATAATAAAAATGAAAATGGTATTTTCTGGCGTTTCTCATGTGTGTGATTGTAATCCAGGATTCGGACCTCACATACTAATATAAGAGTCTCTGCTTAGTAAAAAGCTTCTTTACATCTCACCAATAGATGTCTGTAGTGAAGTTATAGTGATTCAAGAACAAGGTTTCTAAATTGGTTCATATATATAGAACTTCCAAGAATTTTAGTAATGTGGTTGTCAATAATGGGTAGAATTGGTGAATGTTACACGTGTGTATCACTTAAACTAGCCTATGATGGTCGTCAGCCCTGTAAATGCCCAGACTTCCATATTCTTCTTCATCTTTGATGAGATGTCAAAAAATAATATGAAAATAACTCCTGTAATTGGAGATAATCCAGATTTTGTGAACAAGTATTTGGACACACTCAAAATGTTGTAAATAAATCAAATCAAGTTTCTATGTAAACACTGGTTTTGACTTTTTATTCCAATATACCTAATTTAGTTTTCCTTCGAAGTAGAAACCAATAATATAACATTTTACATAAACCTCAGAAACCAATATTTCATAAATGAGTCGGGATTGTAGACATAGAAAATCTACACGAATGCCCTTCGAAAGCCCCGAATAGCCTTTGATGAAATGTATTATATTCCACTACCGATAAGCTAGACTGGATTGTAAACAAATAACTGACCAAAATGTGCTCGCATGGTGTTTAATTTGCAGACATTCATTTTCTGTTTGAAACTCCAATATGCAATCAAAACTTTTACCATTTTAATGTTTTTATTAGTTTTATTTATCAAACATACAAAAGCAATGGATTTGGCATTAACCTTGTGGAATAATATGATTTCATTGATTGATCCAGCAGTCACTTTGTGGTAATATGTATCCATTTTCAATTCTAGTTTCACTTTTAAAAAACAATTTTTCTTAAAATCTTTTATAACACGTTCTTCTATGTACGTGTGAAAAGTGCAACTTTGTAAAATTTAGACTTAGAATCGCATACGGTGTTAAAAAATTATGTAGAATACATCTAAACACGTGTCACAAAATTTTGTAAGAAATAAAGTAGTGATATTTACCAAGTAAAACATAACATTTTGAGTGTGTCCAAATACTTGTTCACAAAATCTGGATTATCTCCAATTACAGGAGTTATCTTTATATTATTTTTTGATATCTCATCAAAGATGAGATATCAAAAAATAATATGAAGATAACTCCTGTAATTGGAGATAATCCAGATTTTGTGAACAAGTATTTGGACACACTCAAAATGTTGTAAATAAATTATCTGGTCAAATTATAAGCTTAATAATAAAAATGAAAATGGTATTTTCTGGCGTTTCTCATGTGTGTGATTATAATCCAGGATTCGGATCTCACATACTAATATAAGAGTTTCTGCTTAGTAAAAAGCTTCTTTACATCTCACCAATAGATGTCTCTAGTGAAGTTTTAGTGATTCATGAACAAGGTTTCTAAATTGGTTCATATATATAGAACTTCCAAGAATTTGAGTAGTGTGGTTGTCCATAATGGGTAGAATTGGTGAATGTTACACGTGTGTAAAGTGATCACTCAAACCAGCCTATGACGGTCGTAAGCCCCGTAAATGCCCAGACTTCCATATTCTTCTTCATCTTTGATGAGATATCAAAAAATAATATGAAGTAAAACATAAATTGAAAATGAATAAAATGATGATAAAATAATGGAATTAAAAAATGTTATTTAGTTTATTGGGTTAATTTGTTGTATTAAATATACAAAAGTATTTTAATTATATTATTTATGGATTTGGCATTATCTTTTTGGAATAATATGATGATGAAATAATAAAATAAAGTAAATTATTTAAGATATTTATAAAATTTTAAAATTAAGTTTGTTGCATTTAATTATCTAACACACAAAAGCAATTCATATTATTTATGGATTTGGCATAATATTTGGCTTTGTGTGATAATATCATAAAATACAATAATTTTAATAAAATATTTGTTTAACATATTTTTGAGTTTATTTATGTAAAAACTGTTTGTTCATGTAAACAAGTTTCGAGAACTACAAACAACTTCAAGTTCTAATTAACATGTAAAAAAAACTATTTATGCTTTTTCAGTCTTTTTGTTTTCTCGGTTTTCTAAATACCAGTTTTTTATCCTTAATTTTCTTTTTCCTCAAAGTTAAGGTATATTTTTTTAATCAGTGAAATTAGCATAAGCGGAGACGATAATTTGATCTATTTATGAAAAAAGGCTTTCACGCTTCGAAATCGTTTATTGGCTTTAAAAGTTATTTCAAAATGAATGGAAAAAATAATCGCCTATTCGGGACAAAGGAAATCTTAAGATCCTTGTGCCTCCATTTTCACAGTGAGTTTGTATCAAAGAGACTTCTCTTTTTAATTAAAAATCCGAGCCCTGAACTCAATAAAGGATTTTTCAAAGTCAACCCAGAAGTCATTCCAGAAAGTAAGGATTCTTAGAATCAATAAATCGGTTTTATGATTGCTTTTGGGAGCGTGGATTATATTTAAGAGAATTATGTACTGAAAAGAAAATCTCTTTCGAAATTAATTTCGATGTGCTGATTCAAACAAAATAAAAATGTGTAAAATGTTAACTTTCACCAATTCTACCCATTATTGACAACCACACTACTCAAATTCTTGGAAGTTCTATATATAGATTTATATTATCCACTGACACTTCGTGATCTTCGTGATGGAATTGCATTTTAATATATTTTTAGATTAAAACCAATATTTTTAGCTTTTCCACTTTATTTTTATTTGACTAGCGACCGGCTTTCGTCGTTACCGACATCATCAGACTGGTCTGATGAAAACCTAAAAATATTGGTTTTAATCTAATAATATAGCTCTATATATATATATATATATATATATATATATATATATATATATATATATATATATATATATATATATATATATATATATATATATATATATATATATATATATATATATATATATATATATATATACATATATATATATATATATATATATATATATATATATATATATATATATATATATATATATATATATATATATATATATATATATATATATATATATATATATATATATATATATATATATATATATATATATATATATATATATATATATATATATATATATATATATATATATATATATATATATATATTTATATATATATATATATATATATATATATATATATATATATATATATATATATATATATATATATATATATATATATATATATATATATATATATAAATATATATATATATATAAATATATATGAACCAATTTTAAAACATTATTCTTGAATCACTAGAACTTCACTAGAGACATCTATTGGTAAGATGAAATTGGACACACTTTAAATGTTGTAAAATCGTAATGTTTTAAAATCAAATTACGAAAATAGACATTATTTTTCGAAAACATCCGTTAGTTTTAGTCGTGTATAATGAAATAAAACTCATTAATGGGTATTTTACAAGTGCTTAATTAAAAATTATATCAACATTTCATTCCACAAAGTAAATGTTAATTCAATAAATAATGTCATACATAGTTGATAATACATATATGTACTAGAAGTAGAGATAACCAACTTTTTATAAGAAATAATCCACAAAGCCTCTTTTTTTACTAGCTTGTCTGCAGGTAGGATAGTAAGGATATGTAACGTAGATGAGAAAAATACATCATGAATCAAAAATAAACCAATTTAAAATAAATTGTAGTGAAAATGTAAATTTGTGTTTTTATATTTACAAAAATATTTCAACTTGATACTATTACTGTGAGTCTATGCGGTTCATTATACAAAAAAGATATCAAATTGTGTAAGAGTGAGTTTGAACCAAGAAACACTGATTCAAGAGTCCGTAACACTAACCGCGGGACCACAACCCGATATAGTATATTTATTTTATTTTATTGTATTTTATTTTATTTATTTATGGTTCACAAACAATGAAAAACATATTACAATAAAATAAATACATTGCAATTCAAATTGTTTGAATGTTTTTCATCAATTAGATGAGAACACAACAAGCTTACAGAAACAATAAAAGTGCAGGTTAAACACATATATACAGAATAGAAATTTGTTTATAAAAAAGGGTAATACCAATTAATAGTAATGAAGTAAGAAAAATAAAAATTAGAAGTAAAAATTTAAAGTGAAATTAAACTATGCTACGTAAGGTACAAAATTTCTTGATTTTTTCTACATATTTTGTTATTGAAGGAAATCGAACTAGCGATGCCAGAATCCCAGACGAGTGTCTACCTAACCGCATAAAAAATATACTAGAAATGACAATTAATGTGTTTTAACCCTTGATTTTTCATCCAGCTGAATTATTGACATTTAGTCACTAAGCTGCCAATAACCGGTCGCCTTACCCTTTCGAGCTTTTTTAAAGTCTATTCATATGGGATAAAGACTTAATCATAAGTTTCAAGGGCACACGGAAACGTTCTGTTTGACCTTTGAAAAACTTCCACACAATCAAAACTTTTCGTATCATTCTTACTCTATTGTGTATTTGAAATATATTATTATTATTGTACGTGTGTGATCTCAAAGGACTGTCACAAATAACGCAAAATCGATATGGAAGAAATCAGATTAAAAAGCTTTTCTCTAAATTGGAATGAAATTCTTCCACAAGTCAATCCACTTGGTGCAAATATATTATTCGCAGTACATTTTTATGATTTCTGAAGATTTTTTTCTGACAGGCCCCGTAGCGTAGTTGTGAAGACGCTTGACTGTGAAACTGCGTTGCTGGTTCAATTCCCCTTTATTGCAAAATAATTATTCAGGGTGTTTGTAATGTATTTTTCACATTTACTTTCTGCTTTTTTTACAAGCAGACAAGCCTCCAGACAAGCCTCTAAAATAGATATTTTGTGCGTTATTCCTTTTAAAAAAGTATAAAAGTTATATTTAGATAGTTTTTATAGATCTATTTTTACAAACATTTAAGAATATGCAATGCAGGGCATTTATCGGGCATATGACCTGTCGTAGGCTGATTTTGGTGATCACTTTATACACTTGTCAACACCATTAAAAAATTTTTAGTTATTTTCATACTTCAATTGATAATATTTTCCATATGCTACTTCTTCAACGACATCTATGGTTAAATTAATAATGTTTTTACTAGAATAAAGATTTAGAAAAAATCTAAAATATATTCCAATAAAGAACTTCAAATACCGTAAGTTGAACTAAAAATTTTATTTCAATTTCAAATCATATCAGAAAAATGATTTAAAATGCATGTTCAATATTAGAAAGTTACTAATTTTACCCATTTTAAAACTCATTTTTCAATTTCAAGTATAATTTTATGATTTTGTGATATCCTGAGATGACTATTTCATGCATGAATAACTCAATTGTGACAGAATGGTTTATTTGAGGACTGATAATAATGGTTTCTAGTTATATTTTATAGACGGCATTCTCTAGCGGATCCAGCGTTGTCGACCCTACCATCATTTCGATAGATCCATGGTATGTGAGCTTGTGCACTACACGGAATTGTACCTTTTTCAGTCCGATTTTGAAAAATAAAAGCGACTACGACAGTTTAGCATGGTCGAATTTACACGCCACGTATTCACGCACCGATCCAAAGAAATATGGGCAAAAGCACAAGCCAATCATCGTTTTATCACGCTAACTGAAGTGCCGGACGGTAAAATTCCGTGTAATGCACAAACGCCCTATGTGTAGGTACTTGATCCGGCTTAAATTTACTGACCTTACGAAATCGGGTCGAAATTTATCGATTTTATGCTCAGCCTTCTGAAATTTCAACGAAATCTACCGGATTTTACGGAAAATGTAATGTGGGCCAAATGAAATAGGGTTTCATATTTATTTATTTTTTTCACTCCCAAAGACAAATTTTCACAAGTACATGAGAATAGTTAAATAACATCGTATGGTAAATTTATGATAATAAGAATATCTTATTCTTCTTCATACCCTTATTCGCACACCAATGGTGCATGGGACACTGCATCATATAAACGCAGTATTCTCTTGATCGTTAACATATTAAGGAAAGGTGATTAGCCCTCAGCTTCGGCAGTGGAGGTCAGAGGGCTCATGAAAAAAAAAAAGAATGCACCACCCTACACAAAGTGTGTCAGTGTTATATATAAAAGTGCAAAGTTACGCTACGGGCAGCCTATCTCCCATTAATTGAGTATACTTAGATTAACAGCTTATGACTATAGGCGCTGATTTAAAAGGCACCCTTAAAAGCAATTTGCTTTTAGCCGGGGGCGCATTTTATGGCTGGCGAAGTATCGTTATAAAGGATGGCAATTTTCAATCACGAATCCAGGGATGAAAAATTCGTATCCCGATGTGACGAAATGAAGAAAAAAATCATTCACGTTCAATTTTGAGTGCCAAACAAGAACGCTTGAGGCGTTAATTTACCTGTCATTGGTAAATTTACATTATGTATTAACTTTATTTTCATTTTTATGTCATCATACACATAATTCCAAATATCAATTACTTGCCTTCACTGAGTTTTCAAATCTTACAATACTTATAAAATTATATTGAAAAAAATTGATTTTAACACAAAATCAAATACGATATGACCGAATATTGTAATATATTTTAGATTAATCGACTTCCATTATCCATTTATGAATAATTCTTTCGTATTTAGTTTCGATTTTAAATAACTTTATGGATAATGTAAGCAGGTTGTATAACTTTATTGCATGGTAATAATAATAATAATAATAAAACCCTTATCCGCACCCCAATGGTGCATAGGGCACTGCGTCATATAAACGCAGTGTTATCTTGATGGTTTACACATGGGGGAAAGGTGATCAGCCCTCCGCTTCAGGTACCAGTCCAGGGCAGTATTGAATAAATATGACAGTGAAAAACTCACTTATATTTATTTTACCCCCCTTGGGAATCGAATCCGGGACCTCCAGAACGGTAGCTGAGCGTGCTGACCATTACACTACGGAGGCGGACAATTGCATGGTAATCAAAGTTTATTTGACAAAAAGAGGTATGTGTTAGGTTTTATTTGATGTGCATAAAATATTATACATGTGTGAAACTTATTTTTTGATTTAATTTCTGATATATTCTACTAAATACTTTTGTGAATTTGTAGAAAGCGTATGATCGAGTTGATAGAACGAAACTTTGTAAATTATTATCAGAGTAATGAATAAGCAGTAAACTTTTCCAGAGCATCGCAGTCTTGTTCGAGAATAGCACTGAATGCATTATGGTAAGTGGCTCGTTTCCATCTTGGTTTGGCATCTCTAAAGGTGCTTAACAGGGATGTGTAATGTCACTGTGACTGTTAATTATATCCACGGGTAATTGCGTGAAAGGTTTGTTGGAGATAAAATAATCGATTTTACTGTATGTTGCATTTTGTACGCTGACACTGCCGGGCTTCTTGACGATAGTTGAGAAGACTTGTAGGCATTGATGTCAAAGGTGTACGATTAGTGTAAGAATAAATATTTGGTTGGAATAATAATAATAAAAAACCCTTATCCGCACCCCAATGGTGCATAGGGCACTGCGTCATATAAACGTAGTGTTATCTTGATCGTTTTACACATGAAGGAAAGGTGATCAGCCCTCCGCTTCAGGTACCAGTCCAGGGTAATATTGAATAAATATGACAGTGAAAAAATCACTTATATTTATTTTACCCCCCTTGAGAATCGAACCCGGGACCTCCAGAACGGTAGCCGAGCGTGCTGACCATTACACTACGGAGGGGGACAAAATGGCGGGCAAAAAATTAAATGTTTTGATTATTGAAAGAGAAGAATATAGATCTGGCTGTAAAATAGTAGTAAATGGGGAAATTTTGTAACAGGTGGATAATTTCATATATTTGGGAAGTAATTTTTCTAGGAATGAAAAGATCAATACAGATAATTTACATAGCGCCATTTTCGTAAAAAAATACTTGAGGTATTTTTTTACGAAAATGGCGCTATATAAGTTATCCAAATTTATTATTTTAATTTAAAATTCAATTGTCTTATTTTAATTGGATTTTCGAGTATTATGGTTGTCATTCAAGGGTAGAATGATGAATGTTACACGTGTATAAAGTGACAAGTCGTAAGCCTTATAAACACCCAGACATCCATCATAATTTTCTTCATCTTTGTTGAGATATCAGTGTAAATAACAATTTGAATTATTTTTCTCTCCTACGAAACTAAACCTTTAATGGAGTTAGACACTTGATTAGGCCGATATTTTGAACAAAATTAAGAAAATGACTTTTAGTACTAAGCTTTTACCATTTACTTAATTTTACCGTTTTTATTAAAATGAGTATAGTTTAAAGGTCATGTGCTCATATTTGTTCTTTATTGAGCTTTTAATCTTGTGCTGATTAAGTGTTAGAATATTTGGTAACCCTGATTCACGATGTAATAAATATTGCATCACGATAGCCTTTGGTAGCTAATTGCTTCACAAATTAATATTATTATTTCAACCCTTATGTGAATTTATATATATATATATATATATATATATATATATATATATATATATATATATATATATATATATATATATATATATATATATATATATATATATATATATATATATATATATATATATATATATATATATATATATATATATATATATATATATATATATATATATATATATATATATATATATATATATATATTTATATATATATATATAAATATATATATATATATATATATATATATATATATATATATATATATATATATATATATATATATATATATATATATATATATATATATATATATATATATATATATATATATATATATATATATATATATATATATATATATATATATATATATATCTATATATATATATATATATATATATATATATATATATATATATATATATATATATGTATATATATATATATATGTATATATATATATATATATATATATATATTTATATATATATATATATATATATATATATGTATATTTATATATATATGGATATATATAAATATGTATATATATTTGTGTATTTTTCGTAAACGTATGTTTATAATTAGCCAAGATTGTTGCTTAAATTTAAAAAGGGTAGGTATCTGATTTTTCTCACAAAAAAGTAGCTAGGAGTAGAGAGTTTTTCGAACGTTGTACAAAAAGTTCGAAAATCAAGCAGTATGGGCTTTTAAACACGAGCGAAGTGTAAAAAGTGACCACTTAAACCACCGAGAACAGATTGAAAGCCCATGACTTCTTCTTCCCTTTCCACAAGTTCCCTCGTCATTGTGAAACATCCATAATATACAGGATGGCACAAAATTAATCGCCTCATCGGAAGATTTTATATTTTTTTCAAATGGCGTCGTACGTTAGTCATATTTGACATTTGTAAACTAGACAGCTGCAATAAAAATATATAAACAAATTGATAAAGCGGGTACAAATGCGTATCAACACTGGGGGCAACCGTTTGATAAATATGATATTTTTCACCTAATTAAATCCAAGAAAGATTTCCGTAGTCGATTTTTTTCTTTTATTTATAAAAAGTTATTAAAAATCAAAGTTGGATGATTAATTTTGTGCCTCCTTATATTTTTTAACTGCAGCTGTCTGAGTTCACAAATTTTAAATGTGATTGACGTACGACGTCATTCGCAAAAATTATAACATCTTCCGATAGCGTGATTAATTTTGTGCCATCCTATATAGTCATTTTACTAACTTCATCGCCTAACGTGAGTGTGATATGAGTACATGACATTGAAGCCTAAAAGCTCTTCGTGATATTCATGAAAGGATTTCTGCTTTCTGATTTATCTCAGGAACATGCCTCGGGTTTATCAAGATTTGTGGTTCTTTTAACGAGCGCCGCGATGGACCTACGAGTATAAAGTTTGTCATTCATTTTGTTAATCTCAGTTCTAAGTTTTCAGTTCAAATAATAAGACTTTGTTGGAACATATTACCCAAATTCATGTTATTTTGCAAATTCTAAGTATTTTTAAGAATTATATATATATATATATATATATATATATATATATATATATATATATATATATATATGTATAAATATATATATATATATATATATATATATATATATATATATATATATATATATATATCATTCAAAAATATAAATAATAAACATTGTTTGTAAGTCTCTCTCCAAGCACAAAAGCTAAGTCTCTTTTTTGGAACAGGGAAGTTAATATAAGATAAGTAGAAATATCTAGCAAATGAATTTACGAGTATTTGTAATATTTTTTCATCTTGTTGAGATATCAATAATAAAAATCTTGATAAAAACAACTTCTTAGTGAAACTAAACCCAGATTTGTTTACAAAGATTTGGACACACTCAAAATGTTATGTTTTTATACCTCTAGCTCCTCTCTTTAACTTTATTCTAAGAAAATACTGGAGGACATTGGTACCATAAGCCAAGCTAAGACATAAAATTTTGATCCTTTTTCTAGTGTAACGGAAGGCCCATTGATGACAGTCAACAGTCCGGCTTCTCCTGAAGAATTTTACGTGGTTTCCTCCCAGCAATTAAAATAAAATAAAACAAAACTTTTTTTTCAGTTAGAAGAAACAAAAATCCACTTAATGATCTTCAAACCTTGTACGTAGTAAGCAAGGTAAATAATAAATGCAACTCCCGTCTAAAATAAAAGATTAAAAAATAAACTTTATTCTACTATAAGACACCCGGATGAAAAGTTAAAAAAAAACAGTGTCTTCCGTGCTTATTACAATTTGCTCTTCGCTTTATTTCTCCCTTAATTTTATCATCTGCGCTTTATTTATCATTCTTTTTTTATATTCTACAGCAGTGTTCTTCAAACTTTTTCTATTCAATTTACACCTACCAAATTAAGAAATTTCTGAGGTGCATATTTACCATAATATGGTAACATATTTAACATATTATATTTTTTTTTCAAAACATATTACAAACATAAGTCAATACACACATAATATTCCCGATGAATTATTTCTAGTTCTCATTTTATTCAAATTAAACACTTGAATATACCACTTTAATGAGTTTTATTTTTATTTGCGACTAGTTTTGAAATGGACAGTTGTTTTCATCTTCTATTATCACAAATTAAAACCAGAAGATGAAAACAACTGTCGTTATCGAAACTAGTCGTAAATAAAAATTAAGCTATTTACTGATTTGGCGTTTAATTTGTAGAACTCCATTTTAATTTATGTATTAATTTTAAATCAAACACAGATTTTTTGAGTCTACTAAGTTGAGTTACTTAGTAGACTCAAAAAATCTGTGTTTCTCATATTGGGATATGGGATTAAGGTTAACAAAACTGGAACACAAATAATAAAGTACGAAAAGACATTTTTTTAAATAAGCAAAACTAATACATGGCAAAATATAAAAACAATTAATTTGTGTAATAAATAGGCATAAGAAACATTTTTAAAAGAAAAAAATTAGAAAAACATAGAGTAAGAAGCATATGTAAAATAAACAAATGAGGAAATATAACAAATGAGAAAATATAAAAAACATAAGGTAAAAACAAAATATGAAAATATGACTAATCACTACATCTATATCTTTCCATAAACTACTTTTTCAAATCATTTATTTTGTTCGTGTTTAATACGAAATGTGATCCTACTTAACCGAACACAGGCAATCAAAATTTGGAGCAATTGTGCTATTTTCACAAAACTATACTTTTTCCGCGGCACACCAACTAATAACCACGGTACACCAGTGTGCCGCGGCACACATTTGCGGAACAATTTTCTACAGTACTTACTTGTTTATTTTCTAGGTCCACTTTACGTTTTTACATAGCATGCTCTTAGGGCATACTTATTTTCTCCTTCTTACTTAAAGTGCTTTCTCAACCTTTCTTAATCTACCACTTTATCGCGCAACCTACCTGTTTAAAGATTAGTTTAAAGATACCCACCTAATGAGCTTTACCGAGGAAATCGTGTTTTTCAGGTCCTTACTCGATACTTAGACACGTCACAGTTGGTTTGAAATTTTATAATACTTAATTTTTAAAAATATATATATTAAAAAGAGAAATATTTGTGCTTTTATTATTTACAAAAATACTACAATTACATACTATTTCTGTGAGCCTAAGCGGCTCATGATTAGAAATAGGTTTCGAATTGTGGTAGAGAGGGTTCGAACCGAAAAACTCTGACTTAAGAGTCCGCTATCTGCAAAAAGTGGTTATAACAAAGTTATTTAATTTTATAAAGTTTATAAAATGTGCCTTGGCTTGACTCTGGCCAATATCTGTACCCGACGGATTCTCCAGTTCTTTGGACACGTTGCGCGTGGCAACGAGGATAGCCTGGAACGACTAGTTGTGATCGGTAGCCTGGAGGGAAAGAGAGGGAGAGGAAGATCCCCACATGATGGACCGATCAAATTAAGGCAGCAGCAGGCACCTCGGTGGTTGGAGCGCTACGTGCAGCGCAGTCAAGGGATAACTGGAGAAGAGTCATTGCTTCTGCAAGGGTCACAACCCTCAGCAATGAGGAATAAGACGGAGAAGAGAAAATGTGCCACAAAGTATCTGCGGAAAACATTCAAGAAATAAATTATAAAAGCTATAAAGTTATTTTATAGGCCATATACCTCATACACTATAGACCTCACATACTAATATAAGAGTTTCTGCTTAATAAAAAGCTTCTTTACATCTCACCAATAGATGTGTCGAGTGAAGTTCTAGTGATTCAAGAACAAGGTTTCTAAATTGGTTCATATATATAGAGCTTCCAAGAATTTAAGTAGTGTGGTTGTCAATAATGGGTAGAATTGGTGAATGTTACACGTGTGTAAAGTGAGCACTTAAACCAGCCTATGACGGTCGTCAGCCCCGTAAATGCCCAGACTTCCATATTTTTCTTCATCTTTGATGAGATGTCAAAAAATAATATTATTTTATAGGATTTAAAATCGTTTTTTAAATGGCAGATGACAATTATTTTACTGTCGCCATTTAAAAATTCTTACGATTTTTTGAGAGCAATTAAACTTTACGAGATGAGTTATAAACGCGTCATTTTTTGCATAAAATTTCGCTGAAAAAGCACGTAGTACTTTTACGATATTTCCAAGCGAAGAAAATGTTTCAACCTCCAACCATTATATTTTATATTTTCACATCAAATAACATTTTTACTAGGACCGTTTGTCGGGATTCTTTCCGTTTTGGAGTTTCCTATTATTTGTCATCTTTTCAAGAATTTTACTGAAGTCTCAATCTCTCAAAGAGGCTCCATCCCTCTCAATCCAACCCCTTAAATTCAACCCTCACCGGAATCATCCGATAAGGGTGATAGCTTAATGTTCGCAAAATTTCGCAGCATCGATTTTAACAAAACATTACGTTTCACTGAAGATTGATCACTTTTTTAAAAAATGTAATCATATTTTTATCTAAAATTTAAATCTACAAACAATTCCAAATTGTGAATGCGTTATGTTAGGTTAGGTTAAAAGTATAACAGGTTATGTTAGGTTATGTTAAGTTTAATTTTTAATTATTATTTTTAAACTTTATGAAATTAAATAACTTAGTTTTAACCACTTTTTTTATTATTTTATTAAAATTAAACACTTGAATATACCACATTAATGAGTTTTATTTTATTTACGACTAGTTTCGAAAACGACAGATGTTTTCATCTTGTGGTACAAATTTAAACATTTAATTTTAATTTGTACCAGAAGATGAAAACATCTGTCGTTTTCGAAACTAGTCGTAAATAAAATAAAACTCATTAAAGTCGTATATTCAAGTGTTTAATTTTAAATGTCATTCCACAAAGTTAATACACTTTTTTATTGATACAATTTAACCTGATGATGACAAGGTTCTTGTCGAAACCGGTAGGATAAATTGTATTACTAAAAAAGTGGTTAAAACTAAGTTATTTATTTTTATAAAGTTTATAAAATGTGCCACATATATGTATCTGCGCAAAAAAAATGTATCTGCGGAAAACATTCAAGAAATATTATTTTTAAGCTGCCTTAGAAAATTCTTTTCTATTATGTACAAGGATTTATAGCATATTTAGTTTATATGTCTTGAAGCTGATAGTGGATTTGTTTAATTTAACATTTAATTTTAATTTGTACCAGAAGATGAAAACATCTGTCGTTTTCGAAACTAGTCGTAAATAAAATAAAACTCATTAAAGTGGTATATTCAAGTGTTTAATTTTAAATGTCATTCCACAAAGTTAATACACTTTTTTATTGATACAATTTAACCTGATGATGAAAAGGTTCTTGTCGAAACCGGTAGGATAAATTGTATTACTAAAAATGTGGTTAAAACTAAGTTATTTATTTTTATAAAGTTTATAAAATGTGCCACATATATGTATCTGCGCAAAAAAAATGTATCTGCGGAAAACATTCAAGAAATATTATTTTTAAGCTGCCTTAGAAAATTCTTTTCTATTATGTACAAGGATTTATAGCATATTTAGTTTATATGTCTTTAAGCTGATAGTGGATTTGTTTAATTTAACATTTAATTTTAATTTGTACCAGAAGATGAAAACATCTGTCGTTTTCGAAACTAGTCGTAAATAAAATAAAACTCATTAAAGTGGTATATTCAAGTGTTTAATTTTAAATGTCATTCCACAAAGTTAATACACTTTTTTATTGATACAATTTAACCTGATGATGAAAAGGTTCTTGTCGAAACCGGTAGGATAAATTGTATTACTAAAAATGTGGTTAAAACTAAGTTATTTATTTGTATAAAGTTGAACAAAAATGTATCTGCGGAAAACATTCAAGAAATATTACTTTTTAGTTGCCTTAGAAAATCATTGTATATTATGTACAAGGATTTATAGCATTTTTAGTATGTCTTAAGCTGATGGTGGATACGTATAGTTCATAATAAATTAATAAGGATGATCCATTAAAACAATACAATACATACAACAATACAATGGACACAGTGGATTAAATATCTTATATCAATCAAAATTTGTCACAAAACTCATTTATTCGTCTTATTCGTCTTGTATAATTTTATATTTTTTAATCATTTTATTTGTTTGGGAATTAAACAGCTTGTACATAAAAAAAAATATGAAAAAAAAAACGTTTAAAAAAGAATGACAATGATAAAATTCAATTAAATGTCTAAATAAGAAATCATGGAGTTCTGGTTCCAACCCTTATGTATGGAAGCGAAGCATGGAGTTGGCAAAAGAAGGATGAAAGCAGACTGAATGCAGTCGAAATGCGATCCCTCAGACGAATGTGTGGCAAAACGATGTTTGATAGATGTTCGAATGATGAAATAAGGAAAGAATGTAAGGCTGAGATAAGCATTATCGATAAAATTAAGAAAGGTGTGTTGAGATGGTTAGGACATGTGGAGCGTATGAGTGAAGAAAGAACGGTTAAACAAATTTATGGAGCGAATGTAGTTGGAAAAAGAAGCAGAGGACGACCGAGGAAAACTTGGCACAATCAGGTATGTCAAATACTTGAAAGTGGCCGGGTCAGGAGTCGTAATAATCGTCGGGTATGTATGAGGAGATGCATGAATGTAGAAGAGGCAAAGAATGTTTGCAAAGACAGAGTGGTGTGGCGTTCGATTCTCTCTGCCTACCCCTGCGGAGAAGCGGCGTGATGGTTAGTTAGTTAGTTAGTTATAAGAAATCAATTAATCGGCCCTTAGAACTTTATTATTTATTTATTAATTTATTTTCTTTATTTTTGTCAACTGCATACCTTATTTTGTACATTCTCTGATTGCGATCTAACTAACTATCTAACTAACTACCCATCACGCTGCTTCCCCGCAGGTGTAGACAGAGAGAAAAGAACGCAACACCAATCTGTCTTTGCAAACATTCTTCGCCTCTTCCACGTTCATGCATCTACTCATACATACCCAACAATACTCTTCTTGTTGGGTAATATATCCAAAATAAAACGAGGTTTTTGTTGGATATAATTCTACATTTATTTATGTATATCTTAATACGTGACGCGTTTCGTCTTCTTAGGACATTATCAAACACTCAAGGAGTGTTTCGTCTTATTAAGACAGTATCAAACACTGATCTAGATATTGCAGTGTTCAATAATGTCTTTAGAAGACGAAACGCGTCACATATTATACGTAAATATAAGTAGAATTCCATCCAACAAAAACCTTGTTTTATTTTGGATATGTTACCCAACAATTCAATATGGAATTCTACCAACAGTCTGCAGTTACAATAAATACTCTTCTTCTTCTTCTTCTTTTTTTATAGATCCTCAGTATCTTGGGATATTGACTGCTAGCTATCTCTTCACCTTTTTGGAGGTCTGCCTGGGGGTCTACGTCCTTCATAGTCCCAACAATACGCATATAGAAAATATCTTGATTCCTTCTACGTATTATTGGAATTAAATTCTACAAAAGACGCCACAATATTATTGAAATCTCGCAAGCCGATTGATCAATACTGTGCTTATTTATGCGAACTTGTCTCGTGAATTATGTTTACCTCCAATCCTCGTGTAGCCAGTCTCATCAGCCTTCAGTTTAATGTAAATACATCTTTAATGATACGCAAATAGTAATTATAATATTAAGTTACCCTGGATATTTAGTTGTAAGGCTTGGTGTTTACCGACAGATAATAAGAGTCAGCTTTCAGCAAGTTTGAACTAGTATTACACAACAACTAAATTAAAGTAAATAATTAACGATTATGTTGTTAAGAAAGTCAGTATTATGTTTTGAATATTGAAAGCATTAACTTTGTGGATCATCTTGATATATTATTTCGAGAAATAAAAATACTTTGTGTTCTGATCCACTCACATTTTTATTAACCAACTAGTTTCGGCAACAACCTGTTGCTCTCTTCAGGGTTTAATTTATTACTACACATATATATAAAAAACGACGATATAAGAATGGAATGTAAGGCTGAACGAGGAATAATTGAAAAGATTACGAAGAGTTCTTTGCGGTGGTATGGACATGTGGAGCGAATGGATAGCGAGAGAATGACTAAGAAAATATATGTGGCGAATGTGAGAGGGAAAACAGAACGTGGACGACCGAAAAAGACTTGGCACGATCAGATCAATCAGAACCTAAAATCTGGCGGTGTCAAAAGTCTGCGTAATCGGAGGGCATGTATGACTAGATGTATGGATGTGAAGGAGGCGAGGAGTGTATGTCAGGACAGAAGAGTGTGGCGTTCCATCCTCTCTGCCTACCCCTGCGGGGAAACGGCGTGATGGTAGTAGTAGTAGTAGTAGTATATAAAAAAAGAAACGGTGTACAAGTTGTTGGGTTTCAAAAGGGTAGGGGTGGGGGTAACGGTGTTCACCATTACCCCTTCTCTTTTTATATATATATATATATGTTTAGTAATAAATTAAACCCTGAAGAGGGCAACGGGTTGCTGCCGAAACTAGTTGGTTAATAAAAATGTGAGTGTATCAGAACACAAAGTATTTTTATTTCTCGAAATAATATAGTCAGTATTGAATGAGTATTGAATGATTAAATGTACACACTAGATTGTTGAAATTATAGCATAAACTTTCTGAAAACACGTAACAAAAAAGGTATTCGTATATAAAATGAATCTTTCTAGTCTGTGAAATAATTAGTAGACGTATAAAACCGTTTGCGTTAATTACACAAAAATAATTGTAACTGTTTTAAAATAACGTGAAATATCACGTTGCACTGGGTATTGTATGTTGAGTATTGTATGATTAAAAAAACACAATAAATTATTGAAAATAAGGCGTAAACTCACTGAAAAAACATGCCAAAAAGTATACATAAACAAAACGAATCTTTAAATTGGTAGATCTTTGAAACGGTTGCGTTAGTTGCACAAAAATTGAACCATTTTTAAATAACGTAAAATATCAATCTGCAGTGGAAATTTTATCTTCAGTATTTTAATGATTAAATGTGCATATGAAATTAATGAAATTAAAGTACAAACTCACTGAAAAAAACATGCCAAAAAAGTATACACAAACAAAACGTATCTCTCCATTCAGTATTATTCAAAACGGTTGCGGTAATTGCACCAAAATGTTTTAAAATAACGTGAAACATCACGCTATAGATTAATTTGTTGAAATTAAAGCATAAACTCTCTGAAAACACGTAGCAAAACGGTATCCATAAATAAAACCAGTATATCCATTCCGTAGAATAATTTATAGATCTTTGAAACGATTGCGTTAGTTGCAAAAAAATAACTAAAACTGTTTCAAAATAACGTTAAAACTGATAAAAAACCAAACGAAACGAATAAAAAAAATTGTTTTTTTACGGACATTTCTTGGTGGGACTGCATTTTATGTTTATAAATACAAATATTATATAGTTATTCGACCAGTCCAATGATGTCGATAAAGGCGAAACCCTTGTCGAATAAAATAAATGTGGAAAAAAACTTTTTGATTAATGTTTTATTATATTAATAATAAAAATATATCCACAGGAACCCTTCATTAACATTTTCAATAAAAATATAATCAAAGTTAAGGCTGAATCAATATATTGTAAAATACAAGTGAAACTTCAATGAAAAATGATTATTTCTCATGGTTTCAAAGAAGTTCGAAATGAACAATGTTTTAGTGGGTTCTCTATATTCCGCGATACAAAGAATTCAAAAGGGGTTCGCGTATAATGCACCGCGAGAGGAGCGGTCTTGAATCTGGAACAATATCCTCCGAGGTAGGCCAAATGGCCTCCCCCCTTCCTGGAAGAGCTTCATTATTCCAGAAACAATCATCCCCTGGTTCGCTTTCCATTACGATTCAGTATCCAAATGAAAATGCAAGAAAACTACCGGAATGAATACTCATTTATATTTATATCTTTATTCTAATGGTTTCCACCCTTTTCTCCTCGAGTCAAACCCACCCTTTAACGCTGGCATGCCGTTAGCTTTCAGATTATTTATAAATAAATATATATATATATATATATATATATATATATATATATATATATATATATATATATATATATATATATATATATATATATATATATATATATATATATATATATATATATATATATATATATATATATATAACGTGGTAATATTTTCCTTTTGAAAATTAAGTGTAAATAATATGTAAAGTGGGTGTATAATAATAAAATAAACAATGTGTTGCTTTGTAATTAAAGAAACGACAATAAAAGTTTATTCTTAATTAATCTTTACAATAATTTTTATATCTATCTATCTATCTATCTATCTGATTCTGACAGTTATTTTTTCCTATCGGATCTCTTTTGTTTAATTCTGTGCGACGCATGCGACATCTGTGGTAGAACTGTTTTATAATATGTAGGTACTTTTTATAAGTACTTAATAAAATGTATAGGTAGGTACCTAGTTATTTTATTACATCTCCCCCCTTGGGGAAGAAAATTCATAGTAAAATTTTCACTCGTCCTCCGGATCATCTCCTTGAAGTGAAGGGACTGGTATAAGTTTAGTGATATGATAAAGGTTTGATTTTATTTTTTTGTGACCTGTATCAATTCTGTATATTGAGTTAGAAATTTTTTCAATAATTTTATAAGGTCCAATTTTTAGTTCATCCAATTTTTTTCTGTTTAGCTTGTTTCCATTTTCCACATACACCATGTCTCCTACGTTGAATTCGCAGCCTATTCTATTTTTGTCAAATAATGTTTTATTGTAATTATGTGATTTTATTGTATTTTCAAGCGCTATTTGCCTGTCTCTAATCCAGTCATTATTAGATTTTCCTTGTTTTAATTCGTTGGGTAAAATATTTACATCTGTACCATATAAAAGATAACTTGGGGAAAAGTCAGTGACTGAGTGATTAGTATTATTATATTTACTAACACATTCTTGAGCTATTGTGGTCCATGCTCTTCTTTTCCCTTTTTCATTTATTTTGCATCTGATTTTGTTCACCAATGTTTGATTCAGCCTTTCATTTAGGCCATTTGAGAATGGTGCATTTACTGCAGTGAAGATTATTGGGATCCGCTTGTCATTTAAGAATTCCTTGAATTCTTTCGAGTTTATTCCTGGGTATTGGTCGGTGAGAAGCATACCAATATCCTCGGTTTCTGTTATTTTCATGACTAGTTTTATAAAATCATTTGCATTCTGAGTTTTCGAGGTTAAAATAAATGCGTATCTTGTAAAGTGATCCACTAAGAGATGTAGATATTTTTTTGTTGATCTTGAACCTCCTAAACCTCCAATTGTGTCTAAAGATATTATTTCAAAAGGCTTTGTGGCCGGGCCTAGATGAGACATAAATCCAAATTTCTTTTGTCCTCTTGATTTATTTTTAATACAAATTTCACAATTTCTACAAGTTGTTTTTATGTTTTTCGTCAAATTTTTGGCTGCGTAATGTGGACTAATAGTCTTTTGCATTTGTCCAATTCCAATATGGCATAGGTTTTCATGTATGTCTTTTATGATTTCGATGCTAAACGGTTCTGAAAGAATTATTTTTTCTTTTTTCTTGACCTTTTTAAAATAGACATTGTTTTTTTCAATCCATTTGTTTTTTTTCTGTTGAATTCTTTCATTTTTATTCTGATCTCTTAAAATATCTTCTAATTTAACCAAATTTACAACTTTTAATTGTTCATCTGCATTTTCACTCGATTCTAATACTGGATTCCTGCTTAGACAATCTGCTTCTAAATTCTTCTTTCCTGGATTATATTTTATTTCAAATTCATATTGCGATAAATAATATGTTAAATCACCTAACTCTTCATCGGTCCTAGATTTCAGATTCATATTTTCCAAAGGTTTGTGATCTGAATAAACCGTAAATGATTTACCTATTAACCAGTATTGCCAGTATCTTACTGCTTCCTTAATTGCTAAACATTCTAAATATATTGCTTTTTTTTTCTTCTGAGCTTCATTTAGTTTTTTTGAAAAGTATGCCACTGGTTTTTCTCTACCATCGGGCTGCTTTTGTTTCAAAATGGCCCCAACACCTTCTAAAGAAGCATCGGTATAAATGTTGATTGGTAAATCCTGATCAAAAATTTCTAGAACGGGCTGTGAGCAAAGCATGCTTTTTGTTATTTCAAATGCTTTTTGGCATTTATCACACCAAATAAATTTTTGATTTTTCCTTAGTAAGTTATGCAATGGATCTAGTATTATTGCACTCTTTGGTATGTATTCATGGTAAAAGTTTATTTTCCCCAGAAATTGTCTTACATTTTTTATCGTTTTTGGAACAGGAAAATTCTTTATTGAAATCAAATTATCCTTTACTGGTTTTATTGAATTATTTTGAATTATATGACCTAGATATTTTACCAAGTCTGACGCAAATGCGCATTTTGTAAATTTTAACCTGAAACCTTCCGTTTCGATCGCTTCCAGCAACTGCGTTAGATGTTTAATGTGCTCAGCAAAAGTTTTAGAAAATATAAGAATATCATCTATGTAATTAACGGTGAAATCAGTAAGTTTATACTTTCTTAATATGTTACCTAGTATCCTTTGAAAAATTTCTGGTGAGGTCTTCAATCCAAATGGTAGGCAAGTCCATTGGAAATGTCCTTCTTGTGTAACAAATCCCGTCTTTTTTCTGTCTTCGATTCGTAAAGGAATAGACCAAAACGCTGAGTTTATATCTAGTGTTGAAAAAAATTTGCAATTCCTGGTCTTTATCATTAGGTCTTCAATTAAAGGAAATGGTTGGGCTTGAGGCACTACTATTTTATTCAAGTCTCTGAAATCTATACACAGTCTGGATTTTTTGTTTTCCTCTTTTTTAAATGCCAATGTAACAGGTGCAGCAAATGGACTGTAGGATTCTTCTATTAGCTTATTATCCAGTAATTTTGCAATTTGTTTTTCTATCTCCTTTTTATCTTCTACAGTACATCTGTAAGGCCTCTTACTGCAATATCTGTCTACTAGTAAGTCTATCCTCGCTTCGTATCCACTAACAGTGCCGATATCATATTTGTCTTTTGCAAAAACGGATTTATATTTGCAAATCAGTTCATTTATTTTAGATTTTTGAAATTGATTTAAATGATTTATTTTTATTTTAAAATCTTCTTCTTTTACATGTTCATTATAATTTATTTTGCATTCCTCGCTGTTATTATTTTCTGTATTTTTAAATTCACTATTTTTAATTTTATATTTTGTAGAAATTTTTTCTACTTTCTTTTTATTTTCATTTTTCAAGCATTGTCTCTGTGTTATTTTTAAGTCTTCATTTTGGATTAGTTTAAATTTTTTTATCATATCTAATCCTATCAAAAAATCATATTTGAAATTTTCTTCATCAATAATATATACATCAACGTTTTTTTCCAATTCAAATATTTTTATTTTCAAAGTCGTCAAACCGTTTGTCTTTTTAACACCATTAATTGTTACTAAATCTGCTTCATTCATATTGTTTCCTTTTCCTTTTAGTTTTAATAACTTAGAATTTATTAGAGAAACATTTGAACCTGAATCGTAAATTCCAAATATTTCAATTTTATCATTTAGTAATAGTTTGACATTTATTAATGGTGTTATTATTCGTTTTTTTGATCGGTTTCGTTTAACTTAGCTTCTATAACTGAATTGTTTACATGTCTGATAGTATTTTTATTATTAAACTTATCATCCTCCTTTGTTCTAAACCAGCACGTTACTTCAGGGTGATATCGAGTTCCCTTATTTAATTTTTCACAAATCTTACATGGACTTTTATCTTTAATTTTACCACTAGTTGTTAGATTTCTATATCTTCTTTGATCCGAAAACCTTTTTTTATTTACAATGTTTTCGTGTTTTTTTACTTCATTGAATAAATCGACTGTATCTTCTAATTTTTCTCTATCAATCTTATTAATTATAAATTCTGGTAAACCAGCCACAATAAGATCTAAATATATAATATATAATATATAATATATAATATATCTATATATATATATAGATCTATATATATATATATATATATATATATATATATATATATATATATATATATATATATATATATATATAAATCTCATTCAGCGTTCCGCAACGCTAGTAGCCGGTCATCATTTCACTCAATTCTACAATGACATTCTCGCCATCTTGCAGCATTTCACCGCAAAATCAATTCTGTCCATGTTTCTCCCCATGTAAATAGTCTTTCCGCACATTTTGACACAATTAACTTTTTTTAAATCGTTGTTATTGCATCAAATGAGTAATATGATGTTAAAGTAAGGGTTAATACTACTTTCTAATACATGCAATATAAGCTAACTTAAGAAATAAAATAATACACAAAGAAAGGTAAAAATAAAAATAAAAATGGATAAAAAGTCATACTTACATACAATATTCCCGATGAGTAATATTTCTCATATTAGGACAAGGGATTAAGGTTAACAAGACTGGAACACAAATAATAAAGTTACAAAAAAGATTTTGAAAAAATAACCAAAACTAATACATGGCAAAATATAAAAACAATAAACAGGTATAATAAATAGGCATAAGAAGCATATTTAAAAGAAATAAATGAGAAAAACATAAGGTAAGAAGCATATTTTAAATAAACAAATGAGAAAATATTAAAAACGAGAAAATATAACATATCGCTCACTCCTTTCAAGAACGTCATAAATCAAAAAACTTGATTTTTCAGGAGAACGTTTTTAAAGATTAAAAATAAAATACAATGGATTAAAAATAAATTACTAGCCACTTATTGAACTTTTTACTGTGTAACAGATCTTTTTAGGTAAAACCTGAAGGTTTTTTCTCCATTTGAAAAATATTTAGTATATTTAAAAAAAATATTAAACAATACCTTTTCTTCAAAATGCAAAAACAACACATTCTGTAGCGGGTAAATATTAAGTTAAAAATATGACTCCTTTGCTGGGATATAGTACATTTTCTGGGCATTCCAAAAACATGCACAACTGAAAATTACCGATTTTTTATTTATTACGTTCTTGAAAGGAGTGAGCGATATGGGAAAATATAAAAAACATAAGGTAAAAACAAAATAAGAAAATATGACTAAACACTACATATATATCTTTCCATAAATGCTTGCTCACTTTACCTCAAGGCTTAAAATAAAGATAAATAAATAACTTTATAATTTGATTTTTTTCGCCCATGGAAGCATATACCATATAAATAATTCCATTTTCTAAACTGGAAATTTCATAATGCGTTCCGATATTTTTTTCTCAATCGTGAAAAGAATTCGAAATCACATTGCGAATTATAACGAGATGCCTGGCATGTATGTTGTACAAATTGTAGAATACAATTTATAAAATATGAAAAAGAGAGGACTTTTGAAGCATAATTTGGAGCGTATTCTTTCGTGATTGTATTTTATTCGACTTATTTATCCCGCCATTTCGCGGAAAACGCAAATATTCATATATTTTTAACATGTAAAAACCTACCTGCGATAAATATAATTTTACGCAAAATGTATGAATATCTAACTAACTAACTAACCATCACGCCGCTTCCCCGCAGGGGTAGGCAGAGAGAATAGAACGCCACACCATTCCGTAATTGCAAACATTCCTCGCCTTTTCCACGATTATGCATCTCCTCATACACACCCGCCGATTGTTTCGACTCCCAACCTGACCGCTTTCAAGTATTTGGCATACCTGATCTTGCCAAGTTTTTCTCGGTCTTCCTCTGCTCCTTTTTCCAATTACATTGGTCTCATAAATTTGTTTTACCGTTCTTTCTTCACTCATTCGTTCTACATGTCCAAACCATCTCAACACACCTTTCTTAATTTTATCGATAATGCTTGACTTAGTTTTGCATTCCTTCCTTATTTCATTATTCGAACATCTATCATACATCGTTTTGTAGCACATTTTTCTAAGTCCTTCTAGATTCTTCTTTTGCCAACTCCCTGTTTCACTTCCATACATTAGGGTCGGAACCAGGACTCCGTTCTGTACTGCCAGTTTAGCTATGAATATCGTCGTATTGAAATGGAAGAAGGATGCGTATTTTACCTTTTTTTACTTGATTTTTTGTCATCTCAACATAGATGAAGAAGAATATGGAAGTCTTTGCATTTACAGGTCATATGTATAACCTGTAAATGCAAAGACTCATCCATAGACGTGGTGGAGAGATCACTTTACACACGTGTAACATTCACCAATTCCACCCATGATTGACAACCACACTACTCATATTTTTGAAATTTCTAGATATGTATATTGATCAAACTCGTGACACAGTATGTGCGAGTTCACAACAGCCATCTGTGTTTGGATGAGTCACTTAATTGGTAAAATTTAACGTACCGTAGAACGGGGCTACTTGAACTTTGATATCTTACTTGAGCCCAGTACAAAAAAAAAAAAAAAACTGTATTTGGTCTACCTCCGTAGTGTAATGGTCAGCACGCTCGGCTACCGTTCTGGAGGTCCCGGGTTCGATTCCCAAGGGGGGTAAAATAAATATAAGTGATTTTTTCTCTGTAATATTTATTCAATATTGGATTCCATGGACTGGTACCTGAAGCGGAGGGCTGATCACCTTTCCTTCATGTGTAAGCGATCAAGATAACACTGCGTTAATATGACACAGTGCCCTATCCACCATTGGGGTGCGGATAAGGGTTTTATTATTATATTATTTGGTCTACAATAATGAACGTATCGTGACAACAAGTGTCACCTGAATCATGTCTATACGTTCATTATTGTTGACCAAATACAGATTTTTTTGTACTGGGCTCAAGTAACACATCAAAGTTCAAGTAGCCCCGTTCTACGGTAATTGAATTTTTTGCTTAAAACACCGTTATTATATTGAAAAAAAAGTTTTCTTCGTAATAAATATGTGGTTTTGAAAAGAAAAGAGTTATGAAGGGTAAAGAGTGAAAAAATTATGATTTTTTTTTCGATATAAGTAAACAAAATATTTTAAAAAAAAATTAAATTCCAGATTTTTTTTCATTAATTTTTTTACGGAGACTATTTGCGTAGCCGATCGCTTGCTGAATTGTATGTTTGCAAGTGTCTTCTTAATATATCTATCGTTTAACTTTCGGATATGGTCACTAATCGAGGGTTAAGCTTCGTATTCGCTTGGAGAAAACGCTAAAATCGGCTTGCAGATTATCCAGCTGTCACCCAAATGAATTCGGGTCGTATTTTGAAAAAACGCGATGAAAGAAATAACGTTGATTAGCCGATCACGCGAGAAGAGCCGGGATAAACATTCGTAAACAGGCGATGAGAGAACGGAGGACCATTGTTAGCTCGGAGGCATCCAGATTCTAAGAGATTACCATCTCGCTGGAAAAAAAAAGTCCGTTTCAACGTCTGACGTGGTCGTATTTGCGAAGCCATTTTAAAAGATTGTGAAAACGAGCATAAAATAAGAAAATGAGCCTCGCCGTATTTCTAGAATTTAAATCTATGCAAACAGCGATGGGCAAAGTATAACAAAAGAATTCTTGTGAAATGTGCGCTCTTACATTTTAAACGGAGCGATATCCGCAAATGTTTGATTGAAAGAAAAAAAAACAGATTTTTGTTTGTTCTCTAGTGTTGGAAAAATAGCTTGGCATCGATTTATTAGTTTAGAGCAGTGATTCCCAAAATGGTCTATATGGACCCTAGAGGTCTATGACAACCTGCAAGGGGTCTACGTCAGCGAAAAAAAAATTGAAAAATTTGAAAATTTGAAATGTGAAAAAATTTGAAATTTGAAAAAAAAATTGGGGGTCCATGAAATGAAAATGGGGGTCCACGATAGTGGATCTCAACACATACACTGATATTACCTATTTACTTACATCATACTATCTTATAATATCAAGACATATACATTATTTATAAAAGTACCTATGAAGTAAAAAAAATATTTTATATGTTTATAAAATTGTGTAAGTTGTAGGATGTTGGTATTCGCTTTGTGGTCGCAATACATTTTGAACTTGTAAAAACCTGAAAGTCGCAGTCTCAGAGCTTCGCTACCTTGCACTGACTTGTTCAATTCGTCACTCAATAAATACGAATATGGGAGAAATACGTTTATTCGTTTCCTGAATCTTGAAAAGGAAAGTGCTAAGAAAATATTTTAAAAAATATAAACAGATAGTATATCACACAAATTATAGTGAGTCAGTGTTATTTTGTTTGAGAGTGCTGGAGAAAAGTAAGTACATAATTTTTTATTAAATTTTAGTTTTGTACTCGTAGTTAGCAAAGATAGATAAATTACGCCAATCAACTCTAAGCTTTAGAGTATAAACCTTTAATTTTAACGGTCTTTTATTTTTATTTTTTGGTTTGGAAAAAAAATAATATGACAAATTTTAATACAATTTCATACTTGCGTTTTTAACCCGGATGCGGCATTGGTCGGATTTTAGTATGGGATTATTGGTATTTTATTAATTTATTTCTTAAGTATACATGTACATATAATTTATCTGCATTTTTGGCTCTTTAGGCATAGCCTGTATTAAGCCGAAATACTTATATGCTAAAGTTTAATACAATTTAATAAAATTACTTACCCTTACTTGAACTATGTCTAGTACATGTAAAAAAGGCGATTCATTATTTCAAAATGGAACCCAAAATAGCCACAAGCACAAAACCAGTACTCTTATCAAATTCCACTTTGTCCCTACCAATATGGCTATACCACTTTTTTAATATAATCTATTATGACACGTGTTTCGATGCATTCCGCATAATTTTCCGGTGTTGCATCGAAACACGTGTCCTTTACAAATGATAATAATTCATTTTATCCCTTATCCGCACCCAATAGTGCGTAGAGAACTGGATCGTATTGACCCAGTGTTATCGTGATCGTTACTTATACGAAGGCAGGGTGATCACTCCTGCGCTTCAGGAAGCAGTCCAAGGTTATATTAAATAAATATTAGAGCATAAAATCACTAATATTTATTTTCACCTCACAGTGGGAATCGAACCTGGGACCTCCAGCATGGTAGCTAAATACACTTACACATTACACCACGGAGGTAGACAGAAATTGTTAATAACATAAAACTAATTTATAAAACAATTTTATTGTTTGCCCAAGGCTAGGAATTTTTTTGTAAATAATACAATTTTTTAAATAAGAAAACCCTCGAATAAAACCTTATTTTGTTAGATAAGTCGATTTACTCTCCTTGTAATAATATTTTCAAGTACGCCATCTATGGGTGTCTTTTTGAAACAAAGATCAATTCATGGGGTAAATTGTACATCATTTTTTCTAGAATATCCTTTAAATAAACATAATGCAAAACCGTTATTATTTATTTTAATTTCGGTGTAATAAATGGCTACGGCTAGCCCGAGGAGATAAAAATAAATATAGCCCGTATTCAATTAATACAGTTAGTGACATCTGTGTTTATACATTTTGATAATAAAGTAAATCGTTAGCAGATATTCAAACCAATTATATTTTTAGTTTCTTCACTTGCCGGAAGATGTCTCTTTCATTTCGAACATTAGAATGCATTTACTGGAATTTAAAAATCCTCTTCCTCAAGTTCCAAAAACTCCAATTTAAAAAACCGGTGTAATATCACCGATTTCTTACCCCCTTTATTTTACCTTCAGTTTAATTTTGCTTTCTTCACCCACCGCAAGATGTCTCTTTCCATTTCTATTTCGAACAATAGACGCATATACAGTTATTCGCCGACTTACGACCCATACGACTTATGACTGTTCGTCTTTACGACTACAATCCGCGATTAGTTATCCGCTAGCGTGGAATATATTTATAAATATACTTATTGATCGTATTTGCTTTATAAATATGATTATATTTTAACTTATTTTTTACTCTAGTACAACTAATATAATTAACTTTTATGTAACAACTATACAAATAAATAAAAACAATGCAATACAAGAATTTAAAGCTATAAGGAATGCTGGTGATTACTCAATCATAGACAAAACCAAAGTAACATTAAAGAAACTCGATAAATGACAAGGAGACATTATTTCATTTTTTTCGTATAATTATATTGTATTATCACGCAGTGTAACTAATTGTGTACATAAGTATTTACATTATAATTGTTTTGTAAGGAAATTATTGCATGATCCGACTTACAACCTTTTGCGGAAAACAATCGCGGTCGTAGGTCGAGTCGTCGACGAATAGCTATAAATTAATTTAAAAATCCTGTTAATAATAGATCTTTGTCAGACGGAAGGAATATCTAATTTAACATACTCAACCTATAAAGGATTGTATTAGACTCGTTTTGTGTTTATAACAGACGATATAATTAATATTTTCATTCATCATTTTCTTTTGGAAAGTTGGCCTTTTGGTTATTTTCGTTAGTTGGAAATGAATGACGTCACAGAAACGGTGGAGTTATTTTAATATTCGTGTTATTGCCAAATTATTGGCGGCTCTATTTTTTTATATTTATGGTCTACCTTCCCCCCCCCCCCTCATATTTGTATAACACAAATGGTAGTGTAGTGGTAAACAAACAATTTATACAACTACTATTACAGCTTTATAAACCATAGACAATAAACCATATGACGTCATAAAACATTCGATAACGTGTGCGAACGCACGTTTATCGTTTTATTAAAATATCTAAAGTTTAAACTTTTATATCTCCCTTAGTTCCCTACAGATTTAAATAAGAATGTTATCAATGATAGTCTTGTGATTCTCATATTAATTTATTAGCCAATAATCCAACATCCTGACAAAGGCACACTGATCAATTTACAATTAACTCAACATGCGAAATATAGAGAGCGGCTTTTGAATTTAAAAGAAAAAGTCACCAACGTATGGACTAACCAACTATTCAGCGGTCGGCTTTAGAAGCACATTCTGACTATATGACGTTCATCGAATAAAATCGCTCACGAGAGTTCATTCATCTTATGAGTTAGAAGAGTCATGAACGGGCCCATTGGACCACCACTGTCCACAGATTCAAGTTTAAGATGGGCCGATCCCGGCGGCACTGCAATGCCGGGCCAACCCGCGACAGGAGTGGAGCAAGCCCCGAACATCCCGTCACATTCCAAAAATCAGTTTAATATACTGGTCCCGCATTGCGGGAACTATCAGATATTAAGCTGATAAGAACAGATACTACACTTTGATCTTAGCCAACAGGCCGAGAAGCGATACCTGACGACCCAAATCCTGGGCTATATGTATAGGCAGATGGGACGCTTGTTATGCGCACTGCGAACGATTCTAGCGCTACCTATCCGAGAGTCAACGAATCAGTTGCTCCTTGTCCTTTTTGTTATACTCGGGAGGGTTTTCGTTTAGTATTTATATGCATGAATTTCATGGAACGGATAAGTTGTTTTTAATTTCAAATGTTAATATTTGTAATTACCCGGAAATAAAACACTAATTTTATTTTACCGCTTCGATGTTCTTATCATCTTCTGTGTAATTTATAAATATTGTATTCACAATGCTCATTATGGGTGACTGCCAAAAAAAAATTAAAAAATAACCTCCAGCACTTTACGCGGTTCTCATTATTTCGTCAATACAGTAAAGCCGAAACATATCCTTTCCAAAATACAAAATACAATTAAACCTCAATATAATACACTAATCAGAAGCCGAAAATAAGTTTAAAAACAAATAATAATAAAAAAACTGAAAATATAAGCACTATTATATTTAGATATTAGTAAAAATACAGACCAGAATTTATTTTATTTATTGTCTTCGGACACTCTTCGTGAAGTGACGTTGCTATTTGATTTTGAGATTTTTTCTTGTAACCGAAATTCTTGACAGTTATATCCGAAGGTCGTTAAAGAGGCCGTTATATCGGGGTTATACTATAGTCTGCTAGGCATACATATAATAAAACAATCCATTACAGTTGATTTTCAGTCTTGGGGCGTTTGTGCACTACACGGATCTTTACCGTCCAGCACATTAGTTAGCATATAAAACGGAAGATTGGCTTGTGCTTTTGTCCAACTTTCTTCGGATCGGTGCGTGCATACGTTGCGCGCTCGATCTCTGCAAAACCGGACTGCCGGACGGTAAAATTCCGTGTAGTGCACAAGCGGCCTCAGCTCTACAGCGCGAGGGCGGCCGTAGAATTCGCTTCGTCAAAGAGAAAGATGCGAAACCGAAGTCAGATAAAAGTTTAGGTCCTGCCGTGAGGCAGGAGACAAAAAATTGGTTATAGACTCATTTGAGTGCTCCCCTCCACGGAAATCTTTAGTAAAAGGCGAAAGATTTATTCGTATTGAAGGGAAACCAGAGTACCAAAACACTGGTTGCCGGGTATTATATAGGTAACAGACAGTCTATTCAAGAGCGTGTTGCGAACGATTGTAGCGCCATCTAGTTTTTATAAAAAACACCAAATACTTCATTCATTCCAACTTATTGATATTTAGACAAATTTGAATGGAATAATATCTAATTTAGATCGAAAGATGAACACATTACACTCTTCTTCTTTTTCTTTAAATATTTTATACTTAATATCTTATTATATTACTTATTAAAGGAGGTCTTCAAAGTGTGGGTACCTGCGATATTTTTATTAAATACGTGCAGGGATGGGCTGCCATTTTTTTAACAAGGGGCTCGCGGGTGGTGGGGGAAGGGATGGGGGAGGGGGGGTGTATCACTTTGTTTTAACTATCCAAAATTCATAATAATTTAAAAAAATACTTTATACGTATATCAAATGACAAAATATAGATATATAATATTATAAGTACCGTGCGCTAACCAATTGAAAATATAGATATGACTTCCACTGAAATTGCATTTATGTACTGATTTAATCAGAGAATATTGATTTCTCTTAATTTTACAAGGGGCTTGTCGGCCCCTGCCAAATTTAACAAGGGGCTCGCGCGAGCCCCTCCGACCCCCTGTAGCCCGCCGCTGAATATATGCATATAAAGTAATTGACGTTACATCGTTTTGCCAGGTAAGTATGTTGATATATATTCAGTCCTACTTATAAAATGATAAATCACGAATGCAAATGGTATAGGAATACCTAATGGCGTTCAAAGAATTCTTAATAGTTTCATCGTGACGACCAGTGGTGGATCTAGGTTTGGTATTTTGTTTCGCATATTAAAGCAAATATTATATTCTAGGCAGTGATAGCATTCAAAATTTTCATTTTTTTTAAATTTCCTAACGTCCAAGTGACTCTGAAATCTAGCTACGGCTTATGCAACACCGTTTATCGTGTCCCTACTCAGGCTTCAACTTTATAAGTTTTATAGCCTATGCCTACTCGTGAGTGGATTTACTCTTTATGTTTAAAGTAACTATAATTTCATGTAATTCATGAGTCAAAATTCTAGCCAAAAACAGTCGCTATTTTCAAGAACCGGTTCGCCCCCCCTTATAAAAAAATAGTTTTTTTTTTATTTTTCATTTATTTGTTTTTTATTCTGCACATAAACAAAACAAAAGCGTATATCTTTCACGATATTCTTTTTGCTAAGTGCAATAACTTACCTAATTTTTTTAAACTTTTTTTTTTAATTTTTATTTAATGTTTTACTTAGTAAATACCACTATTAATAGTGGTATTTCCTAAGAAAACCTTAATTAAAAATGGATAGATTTTACCACAAAGTGACTGCCGAATCAATTAATGATATTTTTTTAAGGTAATTTTAAGTAACCCAGAATGGTATAGCTACATAAGGACCGTCAGTCTATTTAATCTTCACATTCGTTTAAAAATGACATAACTAGGCGAAACAATTGACGAAATATTAATTTTTACGTGTTTTTTTTAAATAAAATACAACATAGTCGACTCAAATATCTGTGTTTGATTTAAAAATGAATACATAAATTAAAATGGAGTTCTACAGATTAAACGCCAAATCAATAAATGCGATCTACCTAATTGATGCCTTTCATTCAAATGCATCAATTATTCAAATTTTATTATGCAAATGCTTTGAATAATAAACTTGTTTGGTACTATCATGACATATGTAAATATGAAACATGCTTCACAATAAGTAAATTATATTTAAAGAAGGAGAAAAGTGTAATTTGCTAATCTTTTTACCCAAATTAGATATTATCCATTTAAAATTATCAAAATGTCAAAAAGTATGAATGTGTGAAGTATTTGGTATTTTTTTTTAAACTAGATGGCGCCACATTCGTTCGCAACACGCTCTTGAATGAGCTGTTTATTACCTATATAATACCTGGCAACCGGTCGGGTGGTACTCTGGTTTCCCTTCAATACGAATAAATCTTTCGCCTTTTACTAAAGATTTCCGTGGAGGGGAGCACTCAAATGAGTCTATAACCAATTTTTTGTCTCCTGCCTCACGGCAGGACCTAAACTTTTATCCGCTTCGATTTCACATCTATGACGTCATTGAAGTGAGCTCTGTGACCGCACTGGCCCTAGCTAAGACCAAAATACATCTGCTATGGTTGTTTATTATTAATATGACTATAGTAAAACCTCGATATAACGAATCTTTTTACAGGAATTTTGTATATAACGGTCAAATGTAAAAATATTGTCGATGTCAAACAGCAACGTCACATCACGAAAAGTGTCCGAAGACTATAAATATGTATAGTTTTTGTGTATTGTTTTGTTTACATATATCTAAATACTTCTTCTTCTTCTTCTTCCCATGTTCGCTCCCTAGGTGGATCATATGGCCAACACGAAACGTCTCCAAGTCACTCTGTCACGCGCCATCTCCTTGGCTTCCTCTCAGGTCAGTCCGGCGTCTCGAAGTTCCGCTGAGTATAGTCGGTGAATGGTCGTCAGCGGCCTTTCGGGGTGCCGGAATCCTTGGGGTTGGAAGAAGAGACATAAGGGGTTGATGCACTCAGGTGACATGTCCCAACCATGTCCACCTTCTCCTCTTTAGGACTTCCAGTATGATGGGCTGTTGAGTTCTTCTCCTCACATAGTCAATCCTGATGAAGTCATACCACTTTATACCCAGTATTCGCCTCAGGAACCTATTTTCAAAACTAAATACACATATTTTCAAAAAAATGTTATTGTTTTATTTTAAGCTTATTTTCATATCACGTACTTTCGGCTTTACCTAACGGATACCCGTTCCTTCAATCAGTCCGTTACATTGATTGAGGTTTAACTGTATTTTCTTTTTGCTGCATTTGCTAATGTATTTGGACAGGATAAGTTTTGGTTCAACTGTATTAATGTGACAATGGAAACCACGTGGAGATGAAGACCAGGTGTTCTGGAATGGCGTGGCTTTAGGTCGTACTAGCCAAAACGAATCATTAAAATTGACCTTATTATAGCTAAAATTTGAGGATGTATTGTAAAATGGTAAAGGTTAATGAGCATAGTAGATATTTAGAAATTACACTGTCGATGATGAGGCCATCGAAGCGGTAACATAAAATTAATATTTAAAATTCAGGTAATTGCAAATATTAACAATTAATATTATATATTTAAGAGTGGACCATAAAAAAATTAACGGTCTTCAGAAGAGATTTAAATATGCAGTGAAGGTTTGAAATGATGTACCACAAATCGCTATAATGCTCATAGACCTTGTGGGCCCTTAATATTATGTAAATGTAATAAAGGAGGCGAATGTCTAGAAAAGGGGGGAAAATTTGAAAGGACTCTGCTGTATAACAATAGAGAAATACTAACTGAATATTGTGAAGAAATATAAATACACTTTCAATATGATTTTATTAGCTTTACTTTGATTTTGATTTCGGTTTCCAATAAAACACAGAAAATTTCTTAAATGTCTACATCCAAATTACTAATCTTTTTACAGGTTTTAAGATACGGCTTATGATTTACTACTTAACAGAGGTTGTTTTAAAACATAAGTTTTATACTCTTGCATATATGTACGTAAGTATTGTTACTACAATTCCATGTTATTCATGCGTGTAAATCCTAAACAAAAACATTCCCGAGTATAACAAAAAGGACAAGGAGCGACTGATTCGTTGACTCTCGGATAGGTAGCGCTAGAATCATTTGCAGTGCGCATAACAAGCGTCCCATCTGCCTATACATATAGCCCAGGATTTGGGTCGTCAGGTATCGCTTCTCGGCCTGTTGGCTAAGATCAAAGTGTAGTATCTGTTCTTATCAGCTTAATATCTGATAGTTCCCGCAATGCGGGACCAGTATATTAAACTGATTTTTGGAATGTGACGGGATGTTCGGGGCTTGCTCCACTCCTGTCGCGGGTTGGCCCGGCATTGCAGTGCCGCCGGGATCGGCCCATCTTAAGCTTGAATCTGTGGACAGTGGGGGTCCAATGTTACTAAGAGCCTGGTCATGACTCTCCTTGCTCATAGAATAAGTGGTCTCTCACGAGCGAACTTATTCCATGAGCGTCAAATAGAGTTTAAATCTGTTCCGGAAGCCGACCGCACAATAGCGTATTAGTGCATGCGTTAGTGGCTTCTTCTTATAAATATTTAATTAATATATTCAATCAAAGCAATTTTAGTAAACCAGTTTTTTTTACTTCCGTGTGTATTGGTTCTGAATTGGATGAACATCTTCTAACCCTCATCCGCACCCAACGGTGCAGAGGTCACTACATCATATAAACGCGGTGTTATTATGATCGTTAACACATAAAAGAAAGGTAATCAGTCCCACGCTTCAGGTACCAATCCAAGGTAATTATTGAATAAATAGTAGAGTGAAAATTCACTGTTATTTATTTGACACCTTCTGGGAACCGAATCAGGATTATCCAGTACGGTAACCGAGCGTGCTGACCATTACACAACGGAGGCGGGCATAAGTAAGATATAGGGGTTATATAGTCGGTCTACTTTTTTTTCGTAATTTAGAGATTTCATTATATAAAAAAACAACGAACTTCAAAAGTGTAAGCAATTCCTTTTTCTATGCAGGATTACCGAAAGCGAGTACCTACGTCGTGGTCATAGTATCAAAAAAAGTTTTTGATTTATTTTAAACCTATTTTGACTTTGATAAAGGACTTTCGTCCTTAACGGACACCCCCGCCCCCCAATTATGTCCGTTATATCGAGGTTTTACTGTACTACATATAATATTATACTGTGTCGTATGTATGTAATATGTGATTATATATTTTGCAGTACGCCAATTATATTATGATTTTATCAGTTTCTCAATGGTAATGACTGGAGAATAAGGTACACATCGCTCACTCCTTTCAAGAACGTCATAAGTCAAAAATCGTCAATTTTCAGATGCATGCTTTCGGAATGCCCAGAAAATGTACCAGCAAAAGAGGCATATTTTTAACTTATGTTTCCCATATTTTTCTTCATTTGTGTTAAGATATAAAAAAAAGAAATATGAAAAATAACTCTAATTGGAGATTATCCTGATTTGACTCACTCAAAATATTGAATAAATAAATTTTAAATTCACTATACATATTTGTTGTTTGAAAAAAAAAATACTCCAAAGAATATCTGTACTGTAATCCGAACGCTCCACTAGTCCGAACAGATGGTAAATTTTAGGTGTTCAGATTAAAGAGGTCTTGCTGTTAATTCAATTAATTTTCCTTATAGACTACTACTTGATTCGACAACATTGATTAAGGTAAAATTGTCATCACCCAATTTACATAGATACCGCCCACTCCTTTCAACCTATATAATCCCGATCAATTTTGTCAAATATCCTTTGAACATGTTACACCTCAGCCTTTAGTGCATATTGTTCTGCAATCCTCAGTTCGTGTAGACAAAAATCTCGGTGTTTATATACTAAGATTTTATTTTCTTGCCGCCATAGAAGCGGCACTGGAGTCATACGAATGACGCCTCTAGGGCGGCATTCGAGTTCTGAGGGTTAATAAACATGGCACACTTTACATATCGCTCACTCCTTTCAACAATGTCATATTTCAAAAACTTGATTTTTCAGGAGATTGTTTTTAAAGTTTAAAAATATGATAAAATGTATTAAAAATAAATATCAAGCCACTAATTGATTTTTTTTACAGTGCTACAGATATTTTTAGGTAAAACCTGAATGTTTTTTCTCGATTTAAAAAAATATTTAGTTTATTTAAAAAAATAATTAAACAATACTTTTTCCTCAAAATGCAAAGACAACACTTTCTGCCCTATAGCGGATAAATATTAAGTTAAAAATATGCCGCTTTTGCTGGGATATAGTACATTTTCGGGCATTCCGAAAACATGCTCAACTGAAAATTGAAGAATTTTGATATATGACGTTGAAAGGAGTGAGCGATATATACGTACATCATACTTAAAGGTCTATTCGAGTGGAAAATCCTTCTATGACTAGCAGAAAGAAAAAAAAACGGTATTGGTAAATCCTTACGATCACGGATCCCATACCATCGTATGATTTCATAAAATTAACCAAATATTTTTTCAAACAATCCCTGGAAATCGGTCCTCACAAAAAATACTTGATATCGTGGGAAAATTTACAAATTTAATTACGTACGGATTTAATAAACCTTACGAAAAAATGTTATCTCCCATCTTTCTAAAAATAGTTTTTTTTTTACTATGCAAGAATCATATTTGAGTAAAAAATTAAAATATACTGAGCGGTGTTCTAATCTGGTACCTAAAAAAATAATCCATTATCCTTCATATTTTAATGACAATAAAATTCATAGGAATAATCACACGATTGTCATATATTTAATTTTTACATATAAATAATTAACGAGATGAGATGGCTAAAATTTAAGATGTAATGTCTGCATGCATAGTTAAACACACTAAGTATAGGAACATTTCTTAACGGAGACGAATCATTTATATACACACACATATATATATATATATATATATATATATATATATATATATATATATATATATATATATATATATATATATATATATATATATATATATATATATATATATATATATATATATATATATATATATATATATATATATATATATATATATATATATATATATATATATATATATATATATATATATATATATATATATATATATATATATATATATATATATATATATATATATATATATATATATATATACACAGTGGGTGGCCAAATTATTAGGGACACTTCGAATTTTCTGTAATTTTCATGTTCAAATGAATTTAATGAGCAAACAATTAGGTTTTTAACTATTTTTTTATTGATTGGGATGCTTTATTTAGAATTTAGAAACAATGTAATCAAACATTTAATAAAAGTAATTAATTTTTATCATAAAAAGCGATTATTCAAAAATTTCAGAAAAAACCGTAATATTTAGTAATAACACCCTTTGCTGCGATTACAACTTCCAAACGTCGGGGCATGCTTTCTATGCAGATTTATATATTGTGCCGAAGATTAGGGTTACCATGCCATACTCTGATAAGAGTTTCTATCAGTAACCGCTTGGTGGTGATGACTTTTTTAGCAATTTCCCGTTTCGTTAGCCTCCAAATGTTTGCAATGGGGTTCATATCCAGCAAATTGCCCGGGCAAGGCAAAACACACACTCAACAGACGTTTTTTTCAGCCAGGAATGCGGTAACACTCCTTGTTTTATGACACGGTACCAATTCATGCATAAACACATACTCTTCATCACCAGGGAACTATTCCTTAGCCTCGGCTGGAGCCGACTTTTCAGTACTCGCTGGTACTGGTCTTGCCTCATGGTCCCTTCCATGATATGGAGGCGTCCCATACCCTAAAATGAGATCATGGACCACAACATTATACTTACAGGGTGTTTTTAGCCCTCTTTACCAGGCAGTCCGGGTGGAATTTTTCTCCTGGGCCCCGTCGGACGAATTAAGTTTTTCCCACCAAAATTTTAAATGTTGCTCTTCTTAGAAGCAGACCTATAAAGTATCACCATGATTGCAAAAATGTGTATTTTTTATTATTTTCTTATTTTATTATACAAATGTAAGTCATACATACTCGATTTCAGTCCGAAACCGTCATATTCCAGTGTTCTCTGGCCCATAGGAGTCGTTTTTTCTTCATGGCCTCAGTCAGGCGTAGTTTTTTGGTTGGACGTCGACCAATTAGATTTACTTCGACTAACCGTCTCCAAACTATCATTTTGGAGGCGTTGATTTCTACATCGCTTATCAACGTAGTGGACAATCAACACACGTTTTACGATTTTGGAAATAGATGTCCCTGATTTTACGGTGACCACGCGGAGTGGTGATCGTTTTTCTGCCACTTTTTTAGACACGGGCTGCTTCTAGAGGTGGGTTTTTATGAATTTTTCTTTTTATCCGGTTGACTCCTGACTTCGAAATACCTGTGAGTGCTGCTATCTCTTTTTAGAAATATGTGGAATGAAGTAGTTAGGTTGGTACTTCCCTACATTTTCTTGGAGATATGTCTAAAGACTTGCCCATACTTAAATTTAGAATATTAAGGTTCAATTCAAACTAAATTGAATTTTAATTAAAAATAAATTGAAATTAACTTATGAAATCAGCAAAACTAATAAATTATTAAAAAATACTTAGTATTTTATAGTCTTGGACTCAAAAAACATACAGGAAAATGGTTTTAAAAAATATTAACTTAGCTCACACTAACACCATTTTTCACTAATTATCATTAAAATGAGAAAAAAATTTACTTTTTTGATATTTTGCAGCATTGTTACGTCTTAAAAACAATAATTATGATACCAGCAACAAAAATAAATAATATTTTTTAATTTGAACACATTTATTTGATCATAAAATTCATTTAAACTTGAAAATTACAAAAAAGGACAAGTGTCCCTAATAATTTGGCCACCCACTGTATATATATATATATATATATATATATATATATATATATATATATATATATATATATATATATATATATATATATATATATATATATATATATATATATATATATATATATATATATATATATATATATATATATATATATATATATATATATATATATATATATATATATATATATATATATATATATATATATATATATATACTGATTAATATAAAATTAAAATACAATTTAAAATTTTTACCCACCTACAATGTTCTTATTGATATCGCGGTACCTATCTCAACGTTATAAATATAAATTCCGTTATCTATACTTTTTAAATTTAAGTTAAACTTGGCAGATACCATTTTTGTTGTTGTTTGAAGTGAGTACTAAATTCCAAGTCAACAAAATAAATTATTTAAAAAATAAAAATTGACAAATTTCGGACTTCAACAAAAGGTGATTTATGGTGATTCTCGTTTAGAAAAAAATAACAGCCACAATGCCGAAGTCTTGGTACTTATTCATATGGTAGTACAAAAGACAAAGTATCAGAGAAAAAAACAGGATCTTCGGTACCATTGTCTATTTAGACTGCTCGTATTTTTTGTTCAATATTGAGCGCTTTGTCGAAGATCACGACTTCTAACTTTTGTTTTATTTTTAGATTGCCTTCGTTAATAATTGTCTCGATTTGCAGATATTCTTGTATTCCCTTCCTAGAAAAAAGTAGTTTAGAATTATGTATCGAGTATCTTCAACAATCAGAAATTCAATTATAACCATGCCTTCCCATACTTAATTTATTATTTTTTAATTGAAATTTCACTTGGTTAAAATCACTTATACTTAAAATTTATTGTGACAAGTGTTTCGATCCCATTTTCAAACACATATGAAACCGTATCTAAATTTTAGAGTTGTGTCCTTGGAACGTTGAAGAATGAAGAGGGGCTAGAAACGGTTTAATATTTTTATTTTGAATATTTTTTGGTAATGGGAGTATGGACAATAAAGGAAGGTTTTAGTTGTAGTCATAATGTCAATTTTTTGTTTTCATTCCTCATGCATTCAGGCACTATACATTTTTAAACCTATACTTATACATAATTCAATTTTTTCTTTTCTTTTTTGATTCTTTTTTTGGTGGTAAATGGCTGTCCTTATTTAGTAATATTCTTATGATTTTTATTTGATTTAAAACCTAGAAATTCCTGAAAAACTTTTATTTAAAAATCGTTGAAATTTATGTATAAAAATAATCATAATATATATTTGTCCTTTTTTCATCGGTTAACAAAAAAGTTCTTCTCTCATTTTTTTCTACATTCTTACATGTCGTTTTCTTGAGCACTATTCTCATAGTTTTATTTTGAAGAATATATGATTTATCAAAATTTTCTTCATTGGCTAAAAATAATACTGTGGAGCAGTAATCTATATGCGGAATTATGGGTTTATTACTTTTCCTACGAGTAAAATTCGCGAGAAAAAACGCCATATTTTAACAGGTCATAAGCTATGTACATACCCAGACTTCCATATTCTTCTTCACCTATGTTGCGATGTCAAAATTTAAAAAAAAAACACCCTATGTTTTTACATAATTTTGAACCAGAATTTGAACACTATGTACATGTTGGGAATAAAAAAAACTGGTCAAATTATAAGCTACATAAAACAATTGATAAACGTGTTTTCGGGCGTTTCCCAGAATGTAAAAATAATCTGGGGTTCGGATCTTGCATACGTCCAAATAAAAGGATCTCGACTGAACTCACATGTGTAGTGTCATGAGATTAATGATAAATGCAGGAGTTCCAAAACTTTGAGCATTGTCAATCATAGGTAGAATGGTGAATGTTGCACATATGTAAAGTGATCACTTATCCAGCCTATGATAGATCATAAGCCCTTTAAATACCTAGACTTCCATATGCTTCTTCACCTATTTTGCGATGTCAAAAAATTTAAAAAAAAACCAAGATTCTTTAAAGTATTTGGATACTCAAAATATCAGGACTGCGGAGTCTGTGAAAAAACACGACTCCGACTCCGACTCCTATATTAACCAACAACACGACTCCGACTCAAAAAAAGCTAATTTTTATCAAGTTGCTGCCTACCTTTGCATATAGCCATTTTTTGTTATTACATTCTCGTAGACTTTGTGCATTAAATGGATCTCGATGATTCACCATATCGGCGCGACTTGCGCCTGCAAGTTTATTATTCGTGCACAAAACACATTCATTTAAATAAAAATAAATTAAAAGTATTTTAAATTTTAACGAAAAAGTAGTGAGAGTTGCTCATTTTTTACGACTCCTACTCCGTCTCCTGTCCAAACACCGCGACTCTGCGACTCCTACTCCGACTCCACAGCCCTAGAAAATATTGTTGACCAAAACAATTTATTGAGATCATAAATAATTAAAATAATACGAGTATATCTATACAGATACAATGACTTGGTTTATCTGCCCGATAAATCGATACCAGTACCTACATAGATGAACATAATACATTATTTAATAACATATATATTACATCTTCTGTGTAACATATTCCGATTAACAAGTAAGCAAAAAAAGTATACCGAGAATAGGTGTACCTACCCTTGATTCAATATAGTAACAGCTGTAAAATTACCAATAGTGCAATTCACTTTTTTTCAATAATTAATTCATTAATTCTTATATAAATATTGCGTTATTCCTTTGATTAGCCAATGTTGCATAGGGTATTGAATAAAATATTCTTCTTCTTTACGTGTCTTTATTCGACAATTTATATTGCACCAGTATTTCATAGTGAAAATATCTTTCATATTATATTTTAACATCTCATCAAAGACGAAGAAGACTTTGGAAGCCTGGGCATTTAGTTTAAGTGATCACTTTACATACGTGTAACATAATAATATATAAATAACTCCTGGAGATAATCCAGATTTTGTGAACAAGTTTTTGGACACATTCAATATGTTGTAAAAAAATATATTTCATTCTCTCAATATATCGAACATTGACAGGTATCAGAAAACACATGAAAAAGACACCTCTACAGCTGTTATATTAAGGTGAATATACGTAGATTGACAGGATTTAAATGTGTTTGAAAGGATTCGCTATGACTGTATTGAAAATCACGATTACGACCACCCAAAATATATTTCAGTGTAAAAATATGTAAGTAATTAAAATAAATATTCAGATATTTAAGTGTAAATTTTTGTCCGCCCCCGTAGTGTAATGGTCAGCACGCTCGGTTACCGTTCTGGAGGTCCCAGGTCCGATTCCCAGGGGGGGTCAAATAAATATAAGTGATTTTTTCACTGTAATATTTATTCAATATTATCTTGGACTGGTACCTGAAGTGGAGGGCTGATCACCTTTCCTTCTTGCGTAAAACGATCAAGATAACACTGCGTTTATATGAAGCAGTGCCCTATGCACCATTGGGGTGCAGATAAGGGTTTTAATAAATATAATTAAAAAAATTGTTGAGTGAACGAATATTTTGATAAGGGAAAATACCAAAAAGTCGCGGAACAAAAGTGGAACTGGGCAGGCCATGTGGCACGTATGCCTGAGGATATATGGACCAAAAATGTGCTTGACTGGAGGCTTAGAACAGGAAGCGGAAGCGTGGGTGGGCTGCAGAAAAGATGGTATTAGGACATTAGGAAAGTGGCGGGCCTGCACCGGAAGAGAGCCGCGTCCAACAGACGACTGTGGAAGTCCAAGAGGGAGGTCTATGTTCAGTAATGGACACAAGAAGAAGGTTGAAGTAAGTAAAAAAAATGCATAGAAACTAAATATATACATAGATACAACATAAGAACGCTTAGATCCGTCAAATTTCGATTCGAGTTTGATAATTCCTATACAAGTTTTCAGACTGATACTCAAAACGGTGATTCATTCTTTCCCTTTTAACTTATGAGCTCCGGGTTTAACAAACCACACTTTTATAACTTTTTTCTTCTTAATTTTGTTATTTTTGTACATTTATAAGTAATTTGCTTGGATAAAATTAAAAATGTTAATAAAAACATCATGTATATGTTATTAACAGAAGTAATTGCTCGTTTTTGCTTCTTGCTATCTGATGAACAATTGTATATGTTTTTAATGACTACAAATATACAGGATGATTTATTTGCATTTATAATTCTGCATTGAGTTTAATTACATACTTACTTGTATGTAATTAAAGTCAATACTAAATATCAGTGATTTTTGACTCGAATATTTATTTAATACGCTGAACGATCACCTTTCCTTCATGTTAACATTGCGTCACCTGTCGCAGTGCCCTATGCACCTTTGGGCGCTGACGTATCATCCCAATATTGATTACATGGGTACATAAATATATTTTTATGTATATTTCATTCAAACTTTTCAAATACAAAAAATTGTTGGAGATACAAACCTACATATTCTTTTAATGCATTGAAAATCGATATAACAATTACATGTATAAACACGCCAGTCGAAAATCAATGAATGAATAATTTTTAAGAAATCCATTAATTTTCCTGTTTTTAGTTGTCGTATATATATATTTATTTACCAGTTGTACCTGGCCAAACGTTGGTGTGTCTCGAACAGAGAGATCGTACATTTGTTTAATTTACACAATGCTTGTGGGTATAAAATATTTCACAAAACGCGCTGTCCACCGTGAGCAATGTTTAGTATTGCGTGTGCTGCTGTTACGTTCAACAGATGGTGCTGCCATTTCGGTAAATAAACTATAGCTGCTTTCAGCACCATATTTTACCTGTCACAATTAAAAACACCCATCGCAGGTGTATAAAAACACGCGGATTCACATGCAATATTGTTTAAAATTTTCAATATTTATATAATATACATATACATATTTGTCCGCCTACATAGTGAGTGGTTAGCGCGCTAGGCTACCATGCTGGAGGTCCAGGGTTCGATTTCCAAGAGGGTCAAAATAAATATTGTTGATTTTTCAGTCTAATATTTATTTAATATGACCCTGGACCGGTACCTGAAGCGGAAGGCTGATCACTTTTCCTTCGTGTATTTAACGATCAAGATAACACTGCTTCTATACGATGCAGTGCCCTATGCATCATTGGGTGCGGATAAGGGTTAGAAGAGGAAGAAGACATATTATGTATAAACGATATTGGTTTTACTATTTTTAAAGACAAATTTTCATACACAGTCGTCACCGATACGACAAGTATTTTTTTCTCACTCTGTGGAATTCTGCTATGTAAATACAACGTCAATTAAAATTCAAAAGGAATTTATGTTAAATATTTTGTGTACACCTTGTATATACATGCACCATAAAAATTTGCATGAAATTTACCTTGAAATCCTCTTACAATCATCATCTCGTCAATGAAGCATACACAATGATTTTTTTTTCAAAGGAAAAATAACGTATTCAAAAGAATAAAGTTCAATGTTAGACACGACTTTAAAAAATTGTGATTGCCTCCGCGATATAGTATGATTTATTGAGAATTATCATTAAATATGAAAATGCTAGCCGTTTTTGTATAATTGTTAAATAAAAAATTAAAGAGTACAAAAAGCTAGACCATTATTCAATTAAACGTGCGATTTTATCACTTACTCGGAGCCGGTTCCAATCTCGGTTAAAATTTCTTAATCGTTAATAGGACGTCTGAACGTAACGACTGACGTCCTGGACTCGATCTGCGTGCATTCACGTTTAACATTTTTCTCCATCTCGAGCTACCGTGTCAACTTTCGCAACGGCTTAATTAATTAACAAAAATAATGAATTACACAACCCTGATTACATAACACACTCGAGGAAGTCAATCGTCATTGTTAGTTTCAAACACCATCAGGCTTTTTATATCAGTATACATTTCAATCTTATGTGTAATGGATGTAGGTTTAATTGAATTAAAATAAGAGATTAAATTATCTTTGAATTTATTTAAATTTTGTGATAAAAATAAGAAAATTATGACCAGTTATAATAGTTAAGTGATTTCGTGATTAAAGAAATAAAAAAATGGCATCTACAAATCGTGAAAGTGCTTCAGATACTAATTGTGATGTGATCGTTACGCCAGAATCGAAAGTGGGACCAAATGAAGAACGACCAAGTTGTGTACAAAAGATAAAGAACTTCATTGGTTTCGTGACGGTGGAACCTCTTCTAGCATGTTACGTTATGCCCAGTGTCTTGGCAGCTCTGGCTGTTCAAAATTTGAACCTGGAGAAGTCCTGCAGGGTCAACAATGGCTACGGAGCTGACATTTGCGACAGGCTCATCAGGCAAGATGTGGAGAATCTTACGGAAGAAGTGCAGCATGTCCAAACCCTCGTCGCAAACATGGCGTCATGGAAATCGCCCCTGCAAACGTGTATCCCGGCTTTGATGATCTTGTTTATTGGGGCTTGGAGCGATCGAACGGGGTTGAGGAGACCTTGCATGATGATGCCTCTCGTTGGAGAAACAATTTCGAGCATCGGTCTGCTGCTGTGTACATTTTATTTCCTGGAATGGCCACTCGAAGTCAATGGTGTTGTTGAAGCTTTGCCTCCAGCGCTAACAGGCGGATGGACCACAATGTTTATGTCTGTTTTCTGCTACATATCTGACCATACAACCGTCGAGGACAAAACCTTCAGGATAGGAGTCGTGAATATCTTCATCAGCGTTGGAGTTCCCATAGGCACAGCGCTCAGTGGCATATTGACAAAGTCCCTAGGATTTTACGGTGTTTTTACAATCTCGATCAGTTTGTACGTGATCGGGTTCACTTACGGGTTGTTTTGTATAAAGGATACGAGGAAAGTGCAGGAAGCCGGGGAGAGTGTCAATTTTTGTGTGGAGTTTTTCAATCCTAGGCATGTTACGGATACGCTGAAGGTAGCCTTCAAACCGAGACCTGGCACTCGAAGGCTCAGGGTGATGCTGCTCATGATAATCTTCATAACTTTAACAGGACCCGGCTACGGTATGAATAAATCTAATTAAAAAAATAAATAAAATATTAAACTATAAATTGAAATAATAACAACAACAAAATACATTGATTGCAAATTTGAAAATCTAATAAATGTTGAGTTACACATACATTTACAATAACATTTTTGGATGACATGTTTCAAATCTGGAATGATTTTGATTTGCTTTGATGGGATGAGTTTTTGAATTGAAATATATTATATTATACATAAATATACTTAATTGTATTATTAAGTAACTTCTGCACAAACTATACATTATACATATTTTTTTAGTTATGATAAACCAATAATTAGTTTTTGGATTTTAACTGACGTTAATCTACAGGCAGCATCAGTATTTTTAAATTGTTTTTTTTTTTATTTTATTAAAATAAAAAGAGAAATATTTGTGATTTTACTATTTACAAAAATACTTTCATACTATTTCTGTGAGACTAAGCGGCTCATTATTAGAAAAACAGGTATCAAATTGTGGTAGAAAATAAAAAGAGAAATATTTGTGACTTTACTATTTACAAAAATACTCTCATACTATTTCTGTGAGACTAAGCGGCACTAACCACAACCCGACCCAATATCAGTATCAGCAATACATTTTCATTATATTGATAGGTACTCGTCCAAATAATATATGCAAAAACCCGTCCTTAACATGAAAATAAAATTCATATAAATATTACTCTTTTGATTTTATTAATGTAAACACGACTAGTTTTGAGAATTGCAGATGTCAACACATGAAAATACAAAGAGTTTGTATTTTCACGTGGTGAAACTAACCAACTGAGTTCCGAAATTTTTTGTAGTGTGGTTGTCAATCATGGGTAGAATGGCGAATGTTGCACATATCGCTCACTCCTTTCAAGAACGTCATAAATCAAAAATCGTCAATTTTCAGTTGTGCATGTTTTCGGAATGCCCAGAAAATGTACTATATCCCAGCAAAAGCGGCATATTTTTAACTTAATATTTACCCGCTACAGGGCAGAAAGTGTCATTTTTGCATTTTGAAGAAAAGGTATTGTATAATTATTTTTTTTAAATAAACTAAATATTTTTCAAATGGAGCAAAAATCTTCAGGTTTTACCTCAAAAGATCTGTTGCTTAGTAAAAAGTTCAATAAGTGGCTTAATATTTATTTTTAATACATTGTGTTATATTTTTAAACTTTAAAAACATTCTCTTGAAAAATCAAGTTTTTTGATTTATGACGTTCTTGAAAGGAGTGAGCGATATGTAAAGTGATAATCAACCTGTGACAGGTAAATCACAGGTAAATCAACAGCCCTGTAAATACCCAGACTTCTTCACTTATGTTTAGATGATGGAATAAATTTAGAATAAATATTAACAGACAAAATGTCTGTTAATATTTATTCATGTAAACCTTCAATTTTGTCCGCCTCCGTAGTGTAATGGTCAGCACGCTCGGCTACTGTTCTGGAGGTCCCAGGTTCGATTCCCAGGGGGGGTCAAATAAATAAAAGTGATTTTTTCACTATAATATTTATTCAATATTACCCTGGACTGGTACCTGAAGCGGAGGGCTGATCAACTTTCCTTCATGTGTAAACGATCGAGATAACACTGCGTTTATGTATAGCAGTGCCCTATGCACCATTGGGGTGCGGATAAGGGTTTTATTATTAAACCTTCAATTAATTTTAAAAAATATATATATTATTATCTAATTTAACTGTTATTATATTATAATGAAAGTAACTCTGGCCTTATAATTTATCATTTTGATGTAGTACCAAATCCTATTTACTTTTCCTTTCTGTTATGATCTTGAATATTCTTAATAGGTACCGGTCCAAAAGATATTAATAGATGTGTCTGACATTTTATCACCCCATTCATTGGCCATTATATTTTAAAATAATCGAAAAATATTTTTATTTTCTTGAATGTTTTCCGCAGATACTTTGTGGCATATTTTATTAACTTTATAAAATTAATTAACTTTGTTTTAATACACTTGCTTATTAATACAATTTAACCTACCGGTTTCGACAAGAACCTTGTCATCATCAGGGTTAATTTAATTCTAAAACATTTAAACATTAAAATACTCTCACCAAAACCTTCCACACACTACGTAAAAAATCCTAAATGTATTTTTTTTTTTTAAAATAGCACTTAGAATTTTTTACAGATTATTAATTTTATCGTCCGCCTCCGTAGTGTAATGGTCAGCACGCTCGGCTAC